>NW_008710892.1:782984-794500 GCF_000327385.1 Lottia gigantea | reverse complement strand
CATATTTTTATCTAGAGTCCAAGGTAAATGATTTATCAATTGAAGTACATGTACACCGAAATAGGCCAGGATAGTCATTGCTGACATCTGTACTGAAAAATTCTCAAATCACTGATTCACTGACCTAATTCACTGAAAGATTTACGAGACTGACATTGGCAATTCAAGATTTACGAGTTCCACGAATCAGTGTAAAGTGTGATTCGCCACGATGACAAATGGTCACATTTCACAGACATAACTATTCAAAATCAACCTCTACTGATATTCTTGGTGTATTTGGAGGTTTTGATGTCGATATTAATCAGTTTATGTAACCAAAATGCAACAGACCAAATGTAATAGAGTCAATATTATCAACAACGTGAGAGATTCGAAAAGGCCTACATCATTAAATGAAGTGGCGGAGCCAAAGGGGGTGGGGGGGGGGGACGTTCAGAGGGGGCAGCCCTCCCCCACCCACTCACAGACTCGAAAGCAAGTTTAAAGGGCAATAATCTCAGAACTAGGCTAGAAATTCGGACAATCTCAGACCCTCAGGATGCTGCGTTTCTTATACTCACCACTCGTCTATCTGATCAGGAAATATGCTTATATATAGGAAAAACTGTTTAGTATGGAACCCCTCGAGTCTCGACAGTAGTTGCAAATCGAAAAGGAGCCGTCTAATGCTGCTTTTCTGCACAAATTTTCCTCACTGCACACTGAATTGCCCGTTTTTATTAGCCCATTTAGTGGCAGAAGAGTAGGACGTAAAATTCCATCGTGTGTCATAGAACCATAGTTGAAATTATATTTCATTTATGGAACCGTAATATATCTAAGAAATAGTCATATATGCTACAACAAGCGACTAGATATGAGGTACATTAATACATGTCACTGTGTGTGGATAACATTTACTTAAATTAAATATCTTCTTGCTTTATACAGACTGAAGAACATTCGTCGAACCGTCGCAAGTTATTTAATAAAAGTAATTGTTATCCATAAAATTGTGTCCAGTCATTTATTGTCCAATTACTAAATACCACTGAAGGAAATTAATATATGTCACAGTTTGAACAATGTGGACTCTCTGAAAGGGAGATAGAAATGGGGCATTTATCTAATGCGTAATCTCTTTATCTTATCTTCATTTAAAATTTCAAAATCGCAATATAAAGTAAAAAATTAAATCTATGGAAACAGAATAGTATGCTTAGGCCCATCCTCATTTTAGAGTACAAACAAAAGAGGACAATGGAAGATGTCCTTTGCTCACACAAAAATTTGGAGTATTTCGAAATATTGCAACATGGTGGTTTTTGTATGTCAAGGCCGCTTATCAGTTGACCTAACATCCTCCCCCGCCATTGATTACGGGTAACCTCAAAAACTTGTAAGAAAGGAAGTCTTCAACTAAAAACTAATATTTGATTGTGATATTCGATATATAGGCGAAACTAAATGAGGGTATCAGGCTAGAGTCGGTCTAATAAACTAATAACCACACCAGTGGCGTTAGTATGTATAAATGGTTAGATTTGGAGGCACTGACAGAGCAGAGCCACAGCATCCGCCATTTATGATCTCAATAATATGATATTTTGGGTATTTAGTGGGGGGGAGGGGGAGGTGGGGGGGGGGGGGGGGGTTGAAAACAATTTATCGTTGATAAGCGATTCGTCATGAAAGCATTGATAAGGAAAACTCAAAAAAACTATCAATAAAAAAACATCGTCACCTTCATCTATATCTACAAACCAGCTGTCTGGAACGCTCAAATCATTATTTAAAAGATACGTTTGAGAAAATACGGCCCCTGACATACGTCATTTGATATATCGAACCTACCCATCAGACGATACCTGATAGACTAAAGAAAGGAAACGAACCACGCCAATATTGACACAATATCTTAATTTCTTTATCTTGGACTATCTTTTATTCAGTTTGACCTGCTCGAAGTTTTTTCTATACTCCATGAACCTTCAAAAAACAATATTACAGGTCGCTGTGACGTCATATCTATTAATAGTTCAAATATTGTATATAGTATATAATAGTAATTGAATGTAAATCTGACCTCATACCGTCGTATGACTACATGACCTCAGAATTCGTGTTTTGATTCATTGATAAGTGAGTAAAGTTTAATTTGAGCAATTTGTCACATTCCCAGTCCAAAAATTTGAATGACCTTAATTGACGTGGTCTTTAAAAGAAAGTTATCATCTCAAAACGTCTTTCAGGTTGAATATTCGACGATAGAGAATTAAAAAGTAGCTTAATGTCACTGTTGACGTAGAAATTACCCCATTTCACACTGCAAGGCGTTGTCAGTCATAATTAGCTAAATGATAGTAGTGAATTAACTCATTTGATTTTGTATGTCACCAGCGGTTGCTGCTTTGTTTTTCTGTGAAGTCATTAAGTGCCACATTACACCATAGTAGCTAATGTGATAAACAGAACTAATGGTGAAATCGGACAGCCAATGACGCCCGACAACTGCATGTTTACGATAATAGTGCACTATACAAGAAAACAACACTATTGCAACATACTCACGACAACAAATGCCTGTGGGTTCCGAAAATCTAATGAAAATATCCGTCTGATGTAAACAACATTGCAATTTGACGTCAACGTCAAGGCTTTTGACGTATGGTCGGCCTAGAAAACATGCTACATTGACTCGTTGTTGGAAATATCTTGCGATAATATTGAATCCTACATGCATTTTGTAGATTTTTCTTAAAGCGGGAGTTTCTATGTTTGTTGCTATCCACAGGCGTTCGCAGTGTAACCGCAGCCACCTCCCACATTTGAGACGTCACAGCAGAAATCGTATGACGTCATACAATATGAATTTATACCGCTGAACTAAATGTGACCCAATCACCGCAGTTAGATCTCAGGGCTATATTTATATCGGTATTGAAGGGAGGACATGATCTTTATAGAATGTCCACAGGATATTGGTGATAATCAGCACTGTTTAAAAAGATACAGCTCGGAGCAAGTATAAGTAGAGTACTTCTATGACGTAGTGTGGTATATTAGACGCAATCAGCTGGTACTCATTATAGAATCGTTCTAATTTTGTGAGGTTTGTTGCAGGCGTTTTGTTCGTTATGACGAGATATTTTGGAGGTGGGGAACAGTTCCGCGTCATCTTGACATGTATTTAGGTCAATAGCACATAGCCCGCGTATCTTGTACAATCTGTACACGATGTGATTCAATATCAAATTATGGCTCGATCTGTACACGATGTATTTCAATATCGTATTATGCCTGGATCTTTTTAAAGTCCTGACGATTTTATGGGTACATATATATTTTTGTTTGAACGGAACCCAAACGGGAACCATGGACCAAATCAATTCCGTATTTGGAATAGCATGTTTATTTCTCAGTCGCAATTTTACAGATTTTGGAACGAACATATAAGCCAAGTCACAATACCTCTTTCGACTTCCTTCCACAAGTTCCAAACCGAGCAAAGCAAGACGTGCATTCAAAATTCATTGTACAGTACAGGCCCTACAATAACAAAATATTTTCAGTATTAAAATAGTGCTCAATACATCAATTGTAGAGTGATATAGAAATACCACTGTTAAAATAGTGCTCAATACATCAATTGTAGATTGATATAGAAATACCACTGTTAAAATAGTGCTCAATACATCAATTGTAGAGTGATATAGAAATACCACTGTTAAAATAGTGCTCAATATATCAATTGTAGAGCGATACATCAACACCACTGTTAAAATAATGCTCAATACATCAATTGTACAGCGATATGGAAATAGAAGTGTATGCCCTATACATTAGGGTGATGAATACTGATCGTAGGCCGTATAACACCAATAAATATATATAAATAGGGACCCCTTACAATTCAGAAGTTATTTAGGGAAACCAGAATTGAATGAACGACCTTCAAAAGTGTTACACTTCAATAGAATAGCCACAAAATATTGTTTTGAAGGATCATAAGCCAAGGGTATGACGTACGTTTGGGATCAATCGATTGGCAATATGATCTGATTTTGACAAAGGTATCGTGCTATATTTAGGGGCTAACAGAAATGTCCTTTCTGCATTGTTACGGTTTCAATAAGTTTATAGATAGACTTAGCTATAAGATTTTATTGTTATTTAGGTATTGTCCCGATCAATAAGTTTTTGGATGAATGGTTACGTGACGTACGTTCGTAGGACGAAAAAAGGATTTTTGGGGGACTGGCAACAACTCCTTTATTCCAATATCACGAAATCTGAAAGAATAGCCATATTTTACCCGAAATAATGTGCCTCCTACGGTCTGGTGACGTAATCCAACCCTTCTTTTCGCATTGACAATAAATATCAATCCATTTTTCGGGCCTGTAATTATAATGGATCTGTGAAATTTTTCATAAAGGAATTGTTTAGCTTGTACGGATTTTTTATTCAAAGTTAAATGATATATCTGAATACAATTTACTGCTATAATTCAACAATGACAACTAAATAACAGAAGCAATGAACGAAGGTCTAAGATATTTCTGTCGGGACCCTGCAGGCAGCGAATAACAGAAAGTTGTAGTGTAGAACCTGGAGGCTAAGATTCTATTTCCACGACTGTCTCGGTGTATAATTATCAATTAACGAATCTGATTGACGTGTTAGTATTTATATTCGGATTGCTTCAGTTATATTAAGCCATCAATGACTGTAATTCTCCGTAAGCTGAGGTCATTCGTAAGGGTCAATCGTAAGCATTCGACAATTGACGTTAAACTGCATACGTAAAGTCAATCCTAACCGTAACGTAATAAGAGTCGCAAGAATATGGGACTCTCTCAACTTTTGGGTGCGTAAAGGATGTACAAAACAGTAAAGGATATGAGTTGAAAACGTGTATTAATTTAATAAGAAATGTATTTAAGGTATATGTATCTTATGCACTGTTTTGAATACCCCACAATGAGTCAAATTTGATTATAATTGAAAACAGATCTATCTTGTACACGCCAAGTAAAGAATTATTAACATAATTGGTTTAAACTTTTGTTATTCAGTCACGTAATTAAATATATATGCATCCTGGGTTATTTCAATGGAGGATGATATATGAATAATATTTAAATGTTTATATGCTTTCGTTGACTGTGAGCTGGCTTTATAATGAATGAATGAATGAATGAATGAATGGATGGATGAATGAATGAATGAATGGATGAATGGATGAATGGATGAATGGATGGATGGATGGATGAATGGATGAATGAATGAATGAATGAATGAATGAATGGATGAATGAATGAATGAATGAATGAATGAATGAATGAATGAATGAATGAATGAATGAATGAATGAATTTTCTTCACTCAAAAAACTGTAACCAAGTCAGTCGTTCAAACCACCAAACCACCAACCTCCCCCGCCCACATACACACCCTCACCCACCCTCAGACACACACATCTAAGTTAACTTTACTCTGTCATCTAGATTGACCCCACCCTATCCGTACGCATGTGTTGTAGGAGCTGACTCAAGTTTGGAGTGAGTTCAAAGCGTAAATGAAATCCTGAATGAAATAAGAAATAAACATGATTAAATGTCGCGTGAGAAGTCGAGTTATTTTTTTGATTAGGCCTACTGCACGTTTTCTCGTGAAAGGCCATAAAACTAGGTTAAGAAATGTTATGATTTCGGGGAGCGTAAATCACCTTGATTTACCTGTAGATGATCTCACGCCTATGTTTTGATAGCTCGATCTTTCTTGCTGTAACAGTTTCTTATCGGTTACGAAAATTTTTTATTCACTTTTCAAAGATTATCAGCACATGTACTCTTTTAAAGTTTTTATCCAAATGCACTTAAAGGGATTGTCAAGAGGATTTCTAAACTTTTTATGCTTATCGGGGACACTGATAGCATCAATTTGCACCATTCCAATTTTCAATCAGACTTCTGTGGTTCCTGCAATTCCACTAGACTTCACCCCCGCAAAAGCCTTATGTGATGACGTCATAAAACACCTAGTTTTAGTGGAATTGCAGGAACCACAGACATCTGATTTAAAATTGGAATGGTGCAAATTTGTGTTATCAGTGTCCCCGATACATACACAAAATTTAGAAAACCTCTTTACAATCCCTTAAAATAAAATGAGTAAAATTCGATATACCAACGAACTTGCTCGAGTAGTTGTCCATCTCCAAACCAACTGTCCAGATGAAGACTTCTTATTCGAAATGAAATGAATGGAGCTTTACGTCCTACTTTTCTGATGTTGATTGGGGTAATGAAGACTGTATCTTACTATCAATGTAAGTCTTCTATGAGTGAAAAATGAGTTTTTAAACTTTTATATTTAGTGTAGAAAATCAAAGAATTCCTAATTAGATACTAAAAATACAAACAAGATCTAAATATATGTCACGAACATATAGAGACCAATTATTGGCTTTTAAAACAATGTATTATCTCAATTTATATCGGATCCTTTTTTATTTTAACTCACTCTGCCATATTTAGAAATAAACAAGCTAAATCTTATAAAATTGATGTAAAAATAAACTCTATATTTTATCACTATGACTTCTATAGTTTGTTGTTGGCTGCAGTTGAAATATCGTCGATCAATAGAAAATTACCTGATTTAAAACTACATTTGTACATTCTCTCTAATAGTCTAGTAGGTGAAAGGACTGAAATAGAGTTCTACGTCCTACTTTTCTGCACCTGATTGAGCTTTTGACGAAGGGCAAAGACATGCAGTGTGGAATCAGGGAAAATTTGTCAAGCTGTCTTCATTTTCTACACCTGATGGACAGATGAGAACAAGGAAAGCCGTGCAGTGTGAAATCAGAGAAAAATCGCCAAGACATCCCACTTTCATTACCTGATTGGACTAATGGTGATGGACAACGGCATGCAGTGTGGAATCGGGGAAAATCGCCTGGACGTATACTCTTCGGTACCTGATGGACTAATAAGATCGAGAAACTCCATGCAGTGTGAAATCAGAAAAAAACGCCGTGACATCCCACTTTTCAGTACCTGATTGGAAAAATGGTGATGGAAAACCCCATGTAGTGTGGAATGAGGGAAAATGTTCCAGGACGTCGTCAAAAAATCCTACGGCATTTAAAAGATAGGCCAGGGTGCATCGGGCTTTAGCATATAACTTTCAAGGACATATTGAGATCAATACATAATCGATACACCTGATTGGTCACTCATATATAAATTCAAATGGTCTGTTTGAATTACGACAGAACGGAAAGGAAAATTTCGTACAGTGACGAAAGGTGTAAAATTCCATGGGTACCAAGAACTCTGGTTTTTCCCTATTGACTTTAAAGAATATATTATAATATTGAACGTGTTAAAGAATTAAATCAGTCAATTACTCAGAGGTAATTTTCCTCTGCAAACGCGGAGTTCTCCGGGTTATCCTCAGGCTACCGAACAATATATCATCTCATGTAAAAAAAACTCTTGAGAGATAGATTAATAGTGAAGACACCTTACAGGTTCCGGAGCAATAGGCCTACTACATTCGTCTAGCATGTTTAAAGCCGCGATAAAAAGAGGTGCGGTGTTCGGTGCGGCGTACATTGCGGAATTATCGATACAGTTAAGAGTAGAAGGTGCGGACACTGTATCGATACTTTATCCAGTGGTAATTTTCCTTCCGGTTGGACATTAAGCTCTATAAAGACTCACGAGGTCAACTTGACACAGTAATTTTCATTAAGTAGGTCATAACAAGTGAAGGAATTGATTTGAATGGTAAAGTAAGTAAGGCATGTATTTATTGTACATGTATTTACTTTGTATATAACCTACTTTCAATTGATAAAGGCCCGTATCACACTAGGGCATTGGGGTAGGGATGGGGTAAATAAGTTGGAAACAGGTCGGATTGACATCAGATTATCAGGTGCCGTGGGTTCGAATCAATATTAGACAAAGCAATATCTGAGGAATTATTCTCGAAAACGTAACGAAAATGATTTTACTGTTTTAGTCAATTGATTTGTCAATTCATCATTTCTCTCAGTAACAGCATAATGATCATTACATTATCATCGTCATCTCTCTCAGCATCATTATCATCGTCATTATCATCATCACCACTGCCTTCATCAGCAACACCATTATCATCTCTCAGCAACACCATTATCATCTCTCAGCAACATCATTCTCATCTCTCAGCAACATCATTATCATCTCTCAGCAACATCATTCTCATCTCTCAGCAACACCATTATCATCTCTCAGCAACACCATTATCATCTCTCAGCAACACCATTATCATCTCTCAGCAACATCATTCTCATCTCTCAGCAACATCATTCTCATCTCTCAGCAACACCATTATCATCTCTCAGCAACATCATTCTCATCTCTCAGCAACACCATTATCATCATTATCATCTCTCAGCAACATCATTCTCATCTCTCAGCAACATCATTATCATCATTATCATCTCTCAGTAACATCATTCTCATCTCTCAGCAACGTCATTCTCATCATTATCATCTCTCAGCAACATCATTCTCATCTCTCAGCAACGTCATTCTCATCATTATCATCTCTCAGCAACATCATTCTCATCTCTCAGCAACATCATTATCATCTCTCAGCAACATCATTATCATCATTATCATCTCTCAGCAACATCATTCTCATCTCTCAGCAACGTCATTCTCATCATTATCATCTCGCAGCAACATCATTCTCATCTCTCAGCAACATCATTCTCATCTCTCAGCAACAACATCCATCATCTGTGTATTGTGACTAAATGGGATGCAGTTGTGAAATTGAAGGGTGAAAATGAGTTAATTTACATATTTTCTAATATTCTCCAAGCTATGGATGAGTAATTTTAACCCAAAGGCGTACGTACCACTTAATGTCAATTGTAGTAATTAATGCGAAATAATAAGACTGTCTTTATAACGAGATTTGTTTTTTTAAATGTTATTACTCTTGTTTGTTGTTTTTTTTTGTTATTTTTGATTTGTTATTACCCTCAATTGTTATTGTTATCGTTGGTATTGATTGTTACCCTCTATTGTTATTGTTATCGTTGGTCTTGATTGTTACCCTCCATTGTTATTGTTATCGTTGGTCTTGTTTGTTACCCTCCATTGTTATTGTTATCGTTGGTATTGATTGTTACGCTCCATTGTTATTGTTATCGTTACATATCCTATTTACAGTTGTCCCCTTCGACAATCCTTGCTACAGTCTGCCCGCCTCTTTTCAAAAACATCCTATTTCATATTATGTAAAGTTATAGGCCAATTCAGAAGTACGTAAACACAACGTTCTTTTAATGGATTTGAAAATTTTCCTTCATAATCGAGAATTTTCAAGATAATTTAACTTAATTACGTTTTTAACAATTTCCAATTTTTTTTAAATTTACTTTTTATCTGTGTTTTCATTCATGATTTTGACTTTGAGAAAATAGCGTGATAACTTCCATAACGTTAACGATTCTACCACCAAAATTATTTTTAGGTTTCATTTAAGTCTTTCCTTTTTTCATTCATTATTTTTTACTTTTCAACTTTCTATTCTTATTTTTAATGTTTTTAATTCCTGTGAAGCTGATTGATGAGGTCTATTTAATCTGACCTTGTTTATTGTTTGTTGTAACGCATGCACTAAGAACAAAGGTAGCTGTCAGGTCAAATCACGGAAAAGTTTGGAGATAAAATCTCCCCAGCCCCACCCCACCCCACCCCTACACACACACACACACGCACATCAAAAAATGGAAAAAAGGGCATAATAAACTATGAATTGTAAATAAAAATTCGATTCGATTTTCATTCTATTTCATTATAAATCCTTTGGACAGCGCTGTTATGGTTTATTCTCATACTCTTTTGATGTTATTTATCTCGGCCTCGGCCAGTGCTGCTGTATATGTAGCAAACTATCTAGGTCCGTACTATTTTGATTAAGAGTTTTGTTTCATTTTTATGTATATCAAACTCCTTGGTCAACGCTTTTGTGGAAGCTTGAAAATGATAGTTCACTTTTGATACACGGCCGCACCCGGAAACTGTAGTCTCGACCAGTGCTGCTGTAACTGAATCTAAGATATCAAGCTCAGTTCAATTGTAATGACAATTTCAGAAGTATTTTAATCGAAGTTTGTAGTTATTGGTGAAAGGGAAGTAACTCGTAACTAATATACCGACTGGACTTTTATTGAATACCTGAAAACAGGTCAAGCGATGAGAGTATTTCTGTTCAAGTCACGTACACGTACATCCAATCCTTCAATTTCTTAGTAATATGATCTCATTGGGCTTTCCTCGGATTGTTTACCAATAAACGTAGTAGCCATTTAAAGAGATACGATACAGATTATCTAGCTTTTGTCTGTTTGTTTATAGGTATGAATGAATATCTAAATCTCCGATTACATTTTCTGATGCCGGTGGTTCCTGCAATTGAAAGTTTTCCCTCGGAAGAGGTGTTCCATAGTCCATTTCATTCTTCGTAAAATGTTGTTAAAATTAAAAAGTGTTTTTGGCCTTGTATGTATATCAATGACAGTGATCGCATTTGACGTCTTCGGTTCTTGCAATTCCAGAATATCCTGACCAGATTATGCCTTATAATTCAAAAGAAAAAAAGACACAATCCTTTTTTCTTTTACAAGGCTATCGACTTCGGTTCATTTAGGAATAGTGGTGGAGCCAAAGGGGGGAGCAGAGGGGTTACCCGCCCCCTTCGCAGCTCTAGGTTAGAAATTCGGGCAACCTCAGGTATTTCGCTCCTCTTCGGACGTAAACCTGGCCCCGCTTCTGTTAGGAACCTTTCTATTAGCTCTTCATTGATCTTTCTCTGTTAGTACCCATTTACAGGTCAACTGGAATAATATCAAAAGTCAAAATCATGAATGAAAACACAGTTAAAAAAGTAAATTTACGTACTTCTGAATTGGCCTATAACCTTACATAATAACTTGTTCATGGTCTCTTTATGTATATACCCGATACACATACCATGGCCAGAAAACAACTTTGAGTAGATTTAAAAGAGTTCACTAGCGACCCATGAAAATAAGATATACCGAGGTTAAGTGTGTCCTCTTTCTTAGAAGAGCTTGGTATATTTCCGATATTCCCGGAAGTAATAAATGAAATTATATAGAAGATTTATTGCCCCTAATATCTATAAAGGATATTTGTTGATGTCCGGTATGACAGGTTAAACTGTTACAATATTCAAATATTGTTTCCTTAACTTTATACTGTTACATCATTTCATAACGTTTGTAGTTCAGGACATATGACTGTACTGTCGTTTAACGTTTAAATATATATGTTATATATCCTTGATTAAATCCAAATTATCGGCCTTGAACTTGTAAGATGTGACATCGTATAATATTAAGCTTTATTATACGCATAATTAATGAGATGTAGTTGAACAAATGTTCGGTTTTTTTACTGATAGGACTTATCTTCGGCTTCCCTTGCACTTTTCAGA
>NW_008710892.1:709576-782934 GCF_000327385.1 Lottia gigantea | reverse complement strand
GGGGGGGGGGGGGGGTGCATGTCATACAATCTCCCCCTGAGAAATTCCTATTTATAGCTATTTTTGAAGGAATTATGCAATTTTCGTGCATCTATACTACTACTGCTGAAGATTATTTATAATCCAAAACGACCTCCGAAAATCGCAAACCTGTCCCTTAAAGAATCGATTTAATATTCTGAGATATGCAGATAAATGTTTGGTGACCAACAATTTTAAAAGATTTTAAAAAAAAAAAGATTATATAAACTCTTATATAAAAGTTATAGACGCTATATTTCAATGTTTAATGAAGGAAACTGTCGAGAGAAAAAAAAACATGATATTGCCGACCTTGCTTTTTATTCTGAACGAAATAAAAACCCTGACAGGTCAAGATCATCTCGGGGAAGCTGCTTGACAAATTTCTGACGTTCAGAAAAAATGAGGAACATTAAAATAATTTCCTTCGACACGTGTTCGCATGTTGAGCGACCGAATCTAATTGGATGATGACGCCCTGTCTTGCAGACGATAAAACAATCGGCGACAAATTTAATATCAAACTGGTTTGATATTACGAATTTTGTCGGCAACGCGATAATCTTATCATGGAAGCGTCAGGTTTTACCCAAGACTCTATTCGGCGACCGAGACTTTTCGTGTGCCCACGCCCTCAGCTAAAAAAAATTCCCGTTTCTAAGACTAAGGTTGGTCAAACGAATGGCTTTACTGTCCCTTCAACACATGTGATATCACATATTGAGAATGCCAAAGCTGTTTTAGTATTCAACCTACTGCCACTGATTGAAAAATCAAGTCAATTTGGAATTATTTAATGTAATGATGTTCGCCATGGTAAAGGTTCTCAATGGGAAGATTCCATTCATGTGGTCTAATTGACTATTAGACTGTCACGAGTGACCTCCCTTAATCTGTTGTTTTCATGGTGGTGCACGTCGTTCTCTTTTGAGTATACTGTTGAAAAGGGGTAATATGTTCCTTTAAACTTAAATGAAATAAAATCGAACCTGGTCGCACCATGGACCAAAAAAGGAATCATTGTTAAATGTCGTATTTTTCTAAATCTTATAGGCCTAATATTTCTATTTAAAAACAACAATTTACAGTGAAACAGCCTTTATTTCTGTATTTCTATATTCAGTCTTCGAAATCAAGTCGATAGTGGAAAAACATAAGAAAAGTGTCGATGCCAGGCTCTTGAAATTGTAAGGTAACTTCCTCAGCTACCGTATAACCACAATCTTCCTCGTCATTGTTCCCTGGAATAGCAATAAAAATAACGCTATAATGCCAAATCTGTAAAATACACAATACAACGACAAACATAATAATGTCAAACCTTATAGGATGGATAACGCAAAACTTAATGATAACGTCAAACCTAATTACAACGCCAAACTAATAAAATATCGCCAAACCTAAAAATATCTTAAAAATAACGCCAAACCTCAATATAATAACGTCAAACCTAAAATAACGTCAAATCTGATAAAACGTCATATTTCGATTTCAAATAAAAAAGGCCACGTTAAACCTAATATTAATAACGTTAAACCAGAGCCTATAGCCTATGGGCTTTGGTTAAACCTTATGAAAACGTTAAAATTGCTAATGACTCTTGCTAATAATAACGTCAAACCTAATAACGATTAACCTAACGTCAACGCAAAGTTTAACATGTTTCACGAGGTGTGGAATTTTAAAATGGATTAATTACGTTCAGTAATGGGAATAATCCTTGGTTCCGCACCAGAAAGATCCAAAACTGGCTTAAGATCATCTGTACTTGGTCCTGCTTTGTATGATAGACACACTCTGAAGCCTCTATGAAGACCACTAGAAGTGAAATGAACTCGAAACTTTCCTCGTGGGAAACTCCACCAAATCGAGCCGTACGTACAATTTGGTAAAGAATCCATTTCGCTGATCTGATTAGGGTTCCTGAAAAAAGCACACTGAGTCCGAAAGTGTCAATAAAATGTAGTATTGGGCTAAGTTAATGGTAATTTACGTGTGTAAGTTCTTTTATACCATTCCACAGAAGCTTTGAATTTTGCTTTCTAATAAGTTTAGAAACTTCGACTATTAAGGAATATACGGGAATATGTATCGTGCATTCGTGGTTACGAATCGGTCAAACGAAAAATTATTTTGTGGATGCGATAAGAATTTGAAATTTCTAAAAAGACAACAGAATGTTGATATGCACGTTTATTGGCCTCATACGACCATGTTCTTTAAGCATCGTTACACGAACTACTGAGCTACATGAAACGTTGCTTAAGGAACTTGACCTACGACATGGATTATAAAACGTTTCTCACCCTCTTTCATGGTACAGAGTGCAGGGATCACGAAATTCTGAATCGAGCCAATAGCCAGTGGTGTTGATCATGAATATGGAGCACAGAGAAAACAATACCAGCAAATAATTCATGATGACGACGTTGAAATAAATCGGTAATGTAAAGAAAATGGGCTGAAATGGAAAACGAAAAAAATAAAATGATAAAAAATCTAAGCAAGTCTCATTTGTGTAAGGTAGTATCTTAAAACTTATACGCTTAAAACTGTAATAGTCTAAACCTAAAACGATGCACTTTTGGTCGAATTGTAGTAGAACTGCATGTAGGATTTAATTCTGAAAAGTGACACGAGTAAGTTAACTTGAGCTTTATTATCTGGAAACGCCAATTAGCAGATTACTGTATCTATTCTCCAATAATTTTTGGTAAGAAATCGATATCAGTCCATTATCAATTTCAGCAGGGAATGTCTTAGGTACTTATATTACAGCAAATTCGGTTGATCAATTAGATGCAAAAGATATAAAAAGTATCAAAATGAACATGAAATGAATGTAGTTTTAAATCCTACTTCTATACCTGATTGGTCTAATGAAGACGCACAACACCATGCAGTTTGCAATAAGGGAAATCCTGTCAAGTTATAAAGTATCAAAGCAAAGAGCGATCTTACTTACCTGTCCTGAAACTGGTTCTTTACATGTTGGAGATTCTGTTCGTATATTTTTACACTACGTTAAACCTTTTTATATCCGATAATGACATTATATGACCTTTTTTAATTTTTAGGTAATTGACCATTTCCTTTGAGGGTAAATGAAATGGTATTCTATGAAGTTTTTTGTCCCACCTTTCTGCACCTTATGCTATTGGCTAATGAATGCAAAAACCGAGCCAGTGCAATCTGACAAGGGAAAAAAAGTACAATAATTGCGCCAGGTCAGATAAGTTAGTCGGAAACGATGAGGTCGTATTATGTCATGTGATAATCAGTGATGGACATTTTTGACAATAAAGAAGCTTTAAATACCCTTCTTCTACTTGTCCCCCCCCCCCCCCCCCCCCCCCCATTTACATAATGAAAGAATAGTCTGTGCCCCTGCTCTGACCCCTCTTGTAGTGTTTCCTAGAAACGCCGCAGTATGATTTCCCAATTCACATCAAAACATCTATTTAAAAAAAACAGGACAAGCCAGATCTATTGGTAATAATATTCTCATAAATCTTTCAAGGCTCATTGACACTGTAGAACTCTGAGCTAACTCGAAAAGTTGATGTGATAAACATTATGTGTAAATAGAAACTCCGGGCCAGCCTCTTTTCTGAGTAAAACGCCACTGATGCCTACTAATTATATGAACTGCATGGGTTGTTCGCCTCTAATTTTTTTAGGTACTGTGAAGGTACAATTTCAGTTCCTAAGATGTACTTTTAGATTTCAAAACTAAAATCGTGTGAACAGAGCTTAGTCTTGAAACAAAAACAACCTACTTCTTCTATCTGTTATAGTCTTATCAGTATTAGTTCATTCCGTTCAA
Source organism: Lottia gigantea (assembly GCF_000327385.1). NCBI lineage: Eukaryota > Metazoa > Mollusca > Gastropoda > Lottiidae > Lottia > Lottia gigantea. The sequence goes on along the minus strand of NW_008710892.1, from coordinate 779,087 downwards.
GACAACCAGAGTGGAATAAACATTACGATGACAGTAATTTACGTTGTGGTTATTTTGGTTTGTATCGGAGTCGTAGGCTGTAGTGGATTCAACGATCCTTGTACCATACAGCCAACTTGGTGGTAAGTAGTCTAGACTTTAAGACTGAGGTAGGCCTAATGTTTATATGTGTACGACTGAAAATAACATCAGGACTGAGGTTGATACAGATCAATCTATTTTATTTATTATACGTATCATTGGAATTAAATATTGTTGGAACTTTCCCGATTTGTTCTGCATCTACGTACTTCAGAGAACAACAAATAACTAAATTTTGGTACGTTGTTGGTTAGCACAAGTGAAGTAACCTCCCCTTTAATTATCATTGTGTACCTCTATACATTATGACATACGATAAATTTTGTGTACGCATAATGCTCTGTGATTTTCAGGGGTCAAGACGCGGCGACCGAAAATGGAATCAAGGATGCAACAGCCAACATAACTTGTACAAATGGTAGCGTTTGGTGGAACTATCCTCGAGGTCGACTGCGACTTAATTTCGATAACAGCATACCTGGCAGGGAATTCCGAGTCTGTTTGAGCGGCAATATGATGGGATCTTTTAGATCTATTATGGATATATCTGGAGCTCATAATAGGAATATGAATGCCGAGCCAGGTAAGCCCCTCCCCCTACCCAAACATATCTTCGTAAAAAAAATTAAAAAACTGAAATGCCCTATTCATAAACTGATTTTTGTAGGTAGGCTGATTGTTATAAGCCTGTCTCGTAACTCGTTCTTTCGTGATCAAACTGTTGACAAACCCCGTTTCGATGCCTGCATTCTTTTTCTCTTCAGATCAGCAGCTTTGCTCCAGTTTCCAGTCCAAGAAAGTTACAATAATGTTAGAATCGCCTATGACGTTACTGTACATGACTATTAATGATTATAGAATTGAATTTCAATAAAACATTTGCTTCATAAAAAGTTAGTTTAGTGGGTACGTTTTGTACCAGATAGCTGTGATAGTCCCTGGTTACGTTATTGTTCACTTAAATTGACGTCGTTAATGACGTCATTGATAGCGCGCTTTATCAGCAGACGTCTCTCCGCGACGAACACAACAGCTAGAATGGCGGTGATGACTATAGACCAACTTAAATAATCGGTAACTTTTTTAGTTCTTGATCTTGCTCGGCTGCCTTTTGCGTTTTACTTTAGGCTACTATAAGTTGTGCCAGCAGGCATATTGGACATGCGAAAGAGAGTTACGTATCTATCTAGTTCTGACAACTAAGACCTTCAACTTTTGAGAAATCTTGACTGTTCACAGCCTTCAAAAGAACACTTTCAGTGAAATGCCATTTGAAATCGTCTAAAAGAGACCAACACTGCTTATCAAGTATTGCAGATTAGAATTAATAAACCTTCAAATTGACTGGACTGGGGTTTGGGGGGGGGGGGGAGGTGGTTTTTTGTTGATATTTGCCCCTTAGGAGAAGCCAGATAGGGACGACTATTGTTGAGAAAATCAAACCAAATCATAGTACAGTCAATTTATTTAAGTACCGAAAGGAAGAAGATTCAAACAGATTACAAAAAGCTTAAATATGACATGATACAGGAAAAGCTGTGAAAGATGAGGACGTCAAGATACATTAATGAAAGATTCTTCTAATTAGACTGATAATGATACAAATAAAAATAGGCATAGGAAAAATAAGACAAAAGATTACAGTACAGCTACATATTTCAGTTGATTTGGCAAGTGCAATAACAAGTTGAAGACAGTAAAGGCATAACTGAAAATGTCGAGAATAGTATCATTTGTATTTGACAACTCTAGGGCTGAAAAAAAAAAGACACGAAAGGTTATGACACGATATATGAATGATTATGTTCCAGAAATTAGCATATTTCACTGAATATGAATAGTTCAAATGGAATAAAAACACTGTCTGCCTCAATTATGCAGCTTCTTCATCTTCTTCCTCAAATTCTCCCTCCTCTTCAGCTGTAGCATCCTGGTACTGTTGATATTCAGATACCAGATCATTCATGTTGGATTCAGCTTCAGTAAATTCCATCTCATCCATGCCTTCACCAGTATACCAATGGAGGAAAGCCTTTCTCCTGAACATAGCAGTAAATTGTTCAGAAATTCTCTTAAACAGTTCTTGGATGGCTGTGCTGTTTCCAATGAAGGTGGCTGACATTTTCAGACCTCTTGGTGGGATGTCACAGACAGCAGTTTTCACATTGTTAGGAATCCATTCAACAAAGTAGCTGCTGTTCTTATTCTGAACATTCAACATCTGTTCATCCACCTCCTTCATGGACATACGACCTCTGAACATAGCAGCTACTGTCAGGTATCTACCATGTCTTGGATCACAGGCAGCCATCATGTTCTTGGCATCAAACATCTGTTGGGTAAGTTCGGGAACAGTCAAGGCTCTGTATTGTTGGGAACCTCTGGATGTCAAGGGAGCGAATCCAGGCATGAAGAAATGAAGACGTGGGAAGGGAACCATGTTGACAGCCAGCTTCCTCAAGTCAGCGTTGAGTTGACCAGGGAATCGAAGACAGGTGGTCACTCCAGACATGGTGGCTGATACCAGATGGTTGAGATCACCGTATGTTGGTGTGGTGAGTTTCAAGGTTCTGAAGCAGATATCGTATAGAGCTTCATTATCAATACAGTAAGTTTCATCTGTATTTTCTACCAGTTGATGAACTGAGAGGGTGGCGTTGTAGGGTTCCACAACTGTGTCGGAGACCTGATAAAGAAAAGATAATTTGAATGAAATTACATGAGCAAAACAGCCTAATCATGTGACAGACATCTTTCTGTTTCTTTTGTAGCCATTGGCTTATTGCATGTCAAGGAAAGTATTTAAATAGCTTAATAAAGCTTCTGAAGTGGCAAAAATTAAATACATAAAATTAATACAAACCTTTGGAGAAGGTACAACTGAGAAAGTGTTCATGATTCTGTCTGGATATTCTTCTCTGATTTTGGAGATGAGGAGAGTTCCCATACCAGAACCAGTTCCACCACCAAGAGAGTGGGTAAGTTGGAATCCCTGAAGGCAGTCGCAGTTTTCAGATTCCTTTCGGACAACGTCCAAAACTGAATCTACTAATTCTGCACCTTCTGTGTAGTGACCTTTGGCCCAGTTGTTACCAGCACCACTCTGTCCAAAGACAAAGTTATCTGGTCGGAAGATTTGACCGAAAGGACCAGATCGGACAGAGTCCATGGTACCTGGCTCCAAATCAACCAGAACAGCTCGAGGTACATATTTACCACCTAAAAATATCAAAAAAAAACTCTATAGCTCTCTAAATTTCAGTATATTTCACAAAGTTTGCTGATTCCATGTGAACTAGCCTTGGTAAGTTAGAAGTTCAAGAATCTTCACAGGCAAATAAAAGAGTTGGTGACAGAATTTGAAAAAATTGTATCTACCTGTAGCCTCATTGTAGTAGACGTTTATTCTCTCCAACTGAAGATCAGAATCACCGTGGTAAGTTCCAGTTGGGTCAATACCATGTTCATCAGAAATAACTTCCCAGAACTGTAATGGGTACAAGATTATTTCATAAAGTCAATTGAAGATGTAGAACATTTAAATAAATTTTGTTAATGAATCAAAACTCAAGGAATAAATATATGAACATTGCATTTTCAAAGAGGGAACACAGTTAAGACTGGATTCATATACCCAAACTTTGATTTCATAAGGTTTTTTTTTGCATCGTGAATGCTGGTCAAATAGAACTACTTTGTTAAATCTACTACTTACCTTGGCTCCAATTTGGTTGCCACATTGTCCAGCTTGGATATGTACAATCTCACGCATGTTGAAGTTGAGTGGTTAGGTAATTTGAAGATCAGAGGACTGAATACTGTAAAATGCAAACATTTTTCTTTATAAAAGAGAAAAAAACAGTAGTAACTATGAACACCAATTGCAAGATCGTACCAGGCCTTAACAAATAATATCAACATAATCAGTTGCTAAGGGCTAATCATCAAAATCCAGTGAAAACCTCAGTTGGACATTGACAATAATTTGATCAATCTGTTTATTTAAACAATTCATTAATTAGTTAACAATTAATCCTAAGCTAATAATTAAATACAGAAGCCTTGTTTACAATCACACAATGGTTGCTGAGCTGATTATTAAATAATCTATTTAAGATGATTTGATTTGTGAGTATATTTTGTGGTAATCTTATGATATTATTAACAATTTTATATTGCTTGTATAATTGTTGTTGATTAATAATGATTGTATATATACATGTATATAAGTTTTGGTGAAATTCAAGAAAGGCTTTTGAGTCTTCTTTCTTATGTAATAAAGTGATTATTTTTTATTGTAATATCTCCAATGGGATTTCAGTCTGATAAAGTTATCTGATCAACATTTCTGAGATTTCTTTGTTATTCATCCTCAACTTTCTTGTCACTTCTTATACATTTGTGTAATACATTGCATCAATATTTTTGTACATCAAGAATTGGCATGAGCCTGAAAATTTATAAACCTTTAGAGTCTAATAGCTTACCAGTTTTTGTCAATCTTAAAAGCAATTGATAAGTATGTATAATGCTTTTAGTTTCATATTAGTATATATTTTATGTTGATTTACCAAAATTCTAGTTTTAATTTATTGACTTGTTCATCCAAAACTATGCATTAAAATAGTTGTATGTCCTAATTTCCTGTTGTTCGAACATTTGGTTAATGTCAGTGTAGAACACTAGGAAAGGAGGTTGATCTCATTCTGTTTTTTTTATATTTTATCTCAGATTAGATTAAAAGAAAGAACTGACATGCCAAACATCTGTCATCAGTGATGTTAATTTTAACATGATAACCAAACCATCTGGTAGGAAGATATCAATCAGCTTTCACCATAGTAAAACTTGGTCTGTAACTCGATATCTACTGACAGTTTACTCCAGTTTTTAATCATACTTCCAGCTTTTTTAACCCAGACTTCTCACATTACAGAATACTACTCTGTTCTATTACTCATTTCCACCAGATGGTTGTATTTAGCATGTATAAGATCGTAACAGCCATTTCCCTCAAAATAAGTCCATAATTTACTTCTCCAAATCATATCAGTTAATTTCTTTACATTTTAAAGGAAAATGTTACTGGTTTTCACCAGATGGTAATATTTAGACATGCTGAAGGTACTAACTGCCAATTCCTTCGAAAATTAGTCTAGTGATTTGAAAAGTGAATCCATTTTTTCAGTTATTTTCTTTAGATTTTGAAAATAAAATGTTACTTATTTCCAGATGGTAGAATGTTACAGAATGTTAAAGATACAAACTACACATTCTTTCAAATATTAGTCTCGCAATTAGAAATGTGTTGCAATTTTGTATATTTAGATTATTTTTTTCTAATTTTGAAGGTACAAATTTAAAGTTGTATAAACAAAGATATTTATATTTGAAAGTTATTAGAATTTAATTAAGATATAAAATGAAGTTTCAAGTCCTACTTTTTTGCACCTTAAAATTTAATGATGAAACTTTTAATGAAACAAACTTCATAGTAGTCTTTTCAATTCAAAAGTTCTGTTTTGAACTTCAAATTTCAACTACCAATATGACCACAAACAAAATCAACATTGACATGGATCTTACTAGAAGTCCAGCCATGTTGACCATCACCAATATTGTTTAATAAATACAAACAATGTTGAGGTGAATTTTCACCCAAGCTCTTCTATTTAGTTAAGTCAGTACCGGTACTTTAACCAACAGCTGTTTCAGATACAAATTTTAAATTCTAACTAGTCATGTCAGTAATATGTGACTGCAATGTGTAAAATGTACTGTTTAATGATATATGAAGTCTGATAAGCCACTTCCTACTAAGTGTACGCCATTTCCCTTTTAGTTTCAAAATTTGAATTAGGAAAAACTGAAAAAGTTCCCATTGCATTGGCAACTTTCTGAAATATGACCTATTGTTAGATTGACTAAAATATTAAATGGAAAATATGCAAGATATTTAATGTTTTTCCGCATTTAATGTAACTTTTGTAGCTAATGTAAACAAAGAACAGAAGTACTCTTCCAGCAAGACTTTGCACAGACAATAAAATTTTAAGCCATCGGTAATTAAGAGTCTTGAACCAGTGATCCAGGTGTAACATTTCGTTATGCGGTTGTATGCTGTGTTGAAGTAGAATGTTCTTCTTACAATGCTGCCATGAAGCTCAGTAAAGAGGTTCAATGTATGATTTAGTACCTTGTTGAAAATATACACAAATAGAAGCAAACAGCTTCATGAAAGTTAGGCTAGCCCTCTGCACAGATTCAGCTTTACAGCAACTGCTGAGGATTGCCACTTAAGAGATCATAATAGTGGGAGCATCTACAGTGTCTGCAAGTGCTGTTCTGCTGATGGAAACTGAAGTCAAGATGAAGGGAATTAAAAAATAAGACAGACTTTTTAAAATATTGGTATATTGTACCTGTAACAACGTCAGCGCCAAGCATTCAAGATGGAGATGAACAAAATAAAAAGTAAAACGTTGCAATTTGAATTTTACAATTTCACATTAAAAAGTTTGTTAAAAATGTAGAAATATATTGAGTATTTAAAAGTGTCTGCACACAAATTATCAGTTGGTCCACAAAACTTTGTTTTTTTGCATATCAAGATTTGCAACAGAAGCAAAAAATAAAATTGTTCAGTTACGGTCAAAGCAAAATTAATCTAGCTTTTGCAGGTGTTATGAGCACTATAATTAGACATTAAATTTAAGCTTCTTCATCTCCTTCAACATCTTCATCATATTCTCCTTCCTCTTCAGCTGTAGCATCCTGGTACTGTTGATATTCAGATACCAGATCATTCATGTTGGATTCAGCTTCAGTAAATTCCATCTCATCCATACCTTCACCAGTATACCAATGGAGGAAAGCCTTTCTCCTGAACATAGCAGTAAATTGTTCAGAGATTCTCTTAAACAGTTCTTGGATGGCTGTGCTGTTTCCAATGAAGGTGGCTGACATTTTCAGACCTCTTGGTGGGATGTCACAGACAGCTGTCTTCACGTTGTTGGGAATCCATTCAACAAAGTAGCTGCTGTTCTTATTCTGAACATTCAACATCTGTTCATCCACCTCTTTCATGGACATACGACCTCTGAACATAGCAGCTACTGTCAGGTATCTACCATGTCTTGGGTCACAGGCAGCCATCATATTCTTGGCATCAAACATCTGTTGGGTAAGTTCAGGAACAGTCAAGGCTCTGTATTGTTGGGAACCTCTGGAAGTCAAGGGAGCGAACCCAGGCATGAAGAAATGAAGACGTGGGAAGGGAACCATGTTGACAGCCAGCTTCCTCAAGTCAGCATTGAGTTGACCAGGGAATCGGAGACAGGTGGTCACACCAGACATGGTGGCTGATACCAGATGATTGAGATCACCGTAGGTTGGTGTGGTGAGCTTCAAGGTTCTGAAGCAGATATCGTATAGAGCTTCATTATCAATACAGTAAGTTTCATCTGTATTTTCTACCAGTTGATGAACTGAGAGGGTGGCATTGTAGGGTTCCACAACTGTATCGGAGACCTGGAAATACAAAGGAAATTTCATAAGTAAGGCAACATGACATGAGCTCTTATCAATTGCATAAGTATAAGAGGAAAAAACATATAATGAAAGAAAATTAGACTTGAAATTAAACAGAAATGTTTAATGCTGTTATCCATATATATATGCATGAACTTTGAGCCCACACAACTAATCAGTTGCTTGGACAAGAATGAGAAGTTCTACCATAATATGGACGACTTACTTTTGGTGAAGGGACGACTGAGAAGGTGTTCATAATTCTGTCTGGATATTCTTCTCTGATTTTTGAGATGAGGAGAGTTCCCATACCAGAACCAGTTCCACCACCAAGGGAGTGTGTAAGTTGGAATCCCTGAAGACAGTCGCAGTTTTCTGCTTCCTTTCGGACAACATCCAAAACTGAATCTACTAATTCTGCACCTTCTGTGTAGTGACCTTTGGCCCAGTTGTTACCAGCACCACTCTGTCCAAAGACAAAGTTATCTGGTCGGAAGATTTGACCGAAAGGACCAGATCGGACAGAGTCCATGGTACCTGGCTCCAAATCAACCAGAACAGCTCGAGGTACATATTTACCACCTGGAAAGAGAAACAAAGACAAAATTTATCTATTGATCAATTGAAAGTTAAAATGCCTCAAAGTCAAAAACAAATACAACTTTCCTAAACAAGGGGCTTGACAACAGAAGTAATTGTTTAGTTCCCAAGGATACTTCTAGTCCAATAATATGCCTCTAAAAGCATGAATGAAATCATGATCGATAATCTTTTGTTTTTGAATGAGTTGTTTTATCAAAAATCAATATATGTTGTCAAAACATTAGCCTTGAAGATAGTAAATGACCTTAGATGTATCTATGTTGCTTAGCAGTTCACACTTCAGTTCCTCCGCGGAATGTCTCCGTTGTTTTGGTCTCTTGAATTATATATGAACCAATCTTGGGGTGTTCCAGTTGGATTCATGACCAAGACTGGACTCCCCTGATAATGACTTGGAATTCTGATCAAATAAGTCCGCTTATGAAACTGTCTCGAGACTCGCTTATGTGAAATTGAAATAATACATATACAATGTCCAATTAGCTCATTTATTTACATACAGGCAGGGTTACCTTGGCTATATCGCATATTTATGATTCTTTCAAAAATGTCTTTCCCAACAATACAGAGCCTTGACTTTCCTGAACTTACCCAACAGATCTTTTAAAGATTCATAAAGTTGTCCTTACTTCAATCAGATGAAAGCAGAACCGATGGAACTTCAAAGACAACAAAATTATATAACAGTAAAGTAGTACCAACCTGTAGCTTCATTGTAGTAGACGTTTATTCTCTCCAACTGAAGATCAGAATCACCGTGGTAAGTTCCAGTTGGGTCAATACCATGTTCATCAGAGATCACTTCCCAGAACTGTAATGGGTACAAGATTATTAAATTCAAAAATAATAAATTTAACGAAGTATCGAGAAAGAAACTAGGTGGATTAAAGTATTCAACAATATAAAATTTCTATGACAAATTCGAAGACGTGTTCCTGCTGAAATAGAAAATTTAAAAAAGGAAAAACTTTTCTTACCTTGGCTCCAATTTGGTTGCCACATTGGCCAGCTTGCATATGAACGATCTCACGCATGTTGAAGATAGAAGTGACTTAACAAACTAAAAGATAGTCTACTGGATTGTATATGGAAGCTGATCTTTATATTCACCAGCAGTGGAGACTGTTGCTAAGAAACAATAGACAAACATGTTCTAATTAAACTGGCTATGGTGATAATATACAACAGTTAGTAAATAGACATTGAATTATTGATTAAGCCAGGTTCTCTAATTGTTTTTATCACGCGTTGGTCATTTCTGATTGGTGTCTTAATCCAATTACTTCAATTAAGTTGACAAGTTGTTTACTCTGGTATCTGGTTTGTCTCCTCCAAAAATATCTATGCGTTTGATTAAGTTGTCCGGTTGACTCTTGCGTCTGGTTTTACTCCTTTGAAAATTCTATGCAGTCTGGTAACAATGCCTGTTAAAGTCATTTTTATACAAGTATGAAATATCTTCTTTGTACAGTTCCAATTGCAAATGTGCATCAGTTTTCTGTGAGCAATGGTTACTATAGAAGCAGATGTAATGTGCCAATTCACAGAAGATTCCTGGTGTTCTATGTCATATATTTCTATCCATTCAAACATGCATGATACTGTAAAATATCTGGTAAACTGGTAAATGGACCAAGGTAAATAAAGAGTATTGATGGCTGGAGTAAAGCAAACAAACACTGCATGGAACTAGATTTTTATTTCTAAACTTCAATCGATCTTTCACAACTTCGAGACTAACTTAGTTTAATAATTCTTATTCTTAATTACTTTGAGTGAACTGATAAAAGGTAAATGGAGAAATCGCTTCCTCAATCCCCCCCCCCCCTCCACATTTATCATAGATTATTGAAGTTAATCCCTTCCTATACCCAAAAGAAACAAAACTGGAACCAACTTTTGGAAGACCCAACCCTAAACTGAACAATTAATAAGCACTACCAAGGGACCAAGCAGTCATGGATTATTTAAGACTTGTTGCTCAAAACCCACAAAAAAAAATTTCTCAAATCTACTCTGAGAACCCCACCCTGATCAATAAATAAACACCACTGATAGACTAGAGGAGTCATGGATTATTCAAGTCACCTAAGTCAAGTCAACGAACAATAAACTTGGAACGAATAAACTGTTCAAATGTCACAGATGGATGAAGATAAACCAGGGGAACTTGGTCATGGATTATTCAAGATTCTTAATGATACCCACATGAACAATAACTTGAACTAACAAATGACAATACCAATCCTAAACTAATCACTATGACTTGTAGTCAAAGCAGATACATTATTCCAAGTATATTCGACAATATTCAATTACTCGATAAATAACGAATGAGATACATCTAATAACAGCCGATCACCATGGCGATGTCAAAATATATGAGACAAAAGGATGAGGAGTTTTGTTGCTAGGTTATTGATTGATGCAGTTCTTGATAACCTAATGGAAACTGATCACGCAACTTCAACTCTTCTATCCTTCAGTTGAGTCATACATTATTCATAATCTAAACAGCCATCAATCCATACAGCAGAACAACTGGTTAGGGTAGTGGCTACTTAACAATTCAAATTAGACTAGGGACATACAGAATATGATGTATCGTTTATATCAACCTTCCTAATAGTCTAGTAGCAATGAAAATAAGGTATATCAAAGTCGGTATATAACTGCCTTGCAAATATGTCTCATTATTTTGTGCAGTGTATTTCACTCCTTATATGGTCATTGATGTAATATGCAGACAGCTCTATTCATTTACTTTCCACATGTCATTTAAGATGTCAAACTCAATATTGTGCCATCCAAACAGAACATGTTCAAACAGAGCATGTATTGAATTCACTTGAAAGAAGCATACAACTAAAAAGAAGTTCAAACCAGCAGAGGAGACTATTACTAATCAAATGAGTAGTATATCATGAAAATCAACCCAGACTACATTACTAGAAGTATGACATGATATGTAATGACACTAATCAGACAAAATGAATGTTGCAGGAATGTAAGAAAATCAATACAGTATACTTAACTATGTTGTCTGCTTTCATGTGTCATGTGAAAGATATGTGCAATATTGAAACCTGAAACTTGAAGAGGAAGAGCAAAGCATTCAGATTTGGACCTTCCTCGATGCAGGGTGAATTAACATTACTAAGACCAGCAGATGCAACTACCAAAAAAATGCTGCCTCTACAAGTCACACGATTGCAACTTATTTCGCATAAAAACTAGACTAGTCAAACTGTAGCGAACTGCATGACAAAGTTTTATTTAATACAACAACAAGCTTTCTTAAACATTCATCAAAATACAGACTCAAAACTACCAAATATAGACTTGTTAAAGCACAAGGAGGGGCTGGTTGTTTGACCAGTTAATAACAAGGATTAATCCATTCACTAAGGGCATGATTCTTCATCCCAGTGACAAGACAAACAAACTATCAAGATGTCAAGACAAATAACCGAGTGACTGAATAAGAAGGGTGAAAATGACTGGAGGGCAAACATGGTAGTAAAACAAGCAAACAAGATTTTAAAAATCTATTTATCTCATTATTTCACAAAAAATATTTTTCTAATTTCACAAAATTTATATCATATATATTCAAAAATTCAAAATTAAATTCTCATATACTCTAAGCTTTGTCCATATATGTTTTTTTTCGGTACAATCCGTACATTATTGTAGTATAACGAGCCCTTACAACCCCCTATGGAGAATCACAATTAGATACAGTTTAAGGGTCAGTAAATTCAACAAAAGGTTACAGCTGGAGAAATCCGGTGAAAGACATGGACCGTTAGGCAGGCTCCGTAACGAATGGGAAAATAATGTAAAAATTCACGCAAGTTACAAAATCTGGAACTATAACCGCGCCCAATAAACGCCCAGTACATTCCATGCCGATAAGATTTTAAATCTGACCGGTACACAAAAGCGCGCGTATATACTCATACAAAGCAATTAAATATCGCGTACCTTTAAATGAAAATTCGCCAGAAATAAATTGTGAAAAGGGATGGAGCTCACAGATGGTGAATAAGATGAATTGTGTTATATACATATACTTGTATTAGTCATAGTTTTCACTCATTAATCACCTCACAATAGACGGAGCTGACTTCAGACAGCTCGAGCACGTTGACCCACATCAGACGGCTCGACTTCTTTAAGTCAAAAATTCACAATCTAAGATAACTAAATAACTCTTAACAATCAAACTTACAAATAAATATTCTTCGTCAATCGAAAAAATATTGACAAACTCAAATTTCAACTAAATTTTTTAACAAAATGCTCATTCGACTTACCGGTAGGACCCGTTTGATGTTCGCCGACTGAATGGCAGTCTGGTGTGGAAATGAAAAGGAGGCTGAGTGTAGACTCACTTGATGATGTCATTTAGCCTCATGTATTCCTACGCTTAGTAAATTACTATATACCAATTGAAAACATATTCACTTCGCTGGAGGTCAAAGTGTGGTACATTATTTCCGATATTTGAAAGAAACAGTCCAATTCTGCAGTAACAAGAGTCTATTGTGAGAAAAAGTCATGTTTTTCAATCCTCCAAATTATTTTAAAAATGTTTTCTAGCAGTAAATATCAGATTTCTACATTTTATTACCTACACCGACCTGATTTTATTCCCCTCTAGTATATTAGTAATCAGTATGAAGTCTATTTTAAAAGATTCGGTCATGAGCTGCCAACGTGGAACTCTAGAATACTATAATAGTAATAAGGAACTATTTTCTCAACATTGGCCTATATCAGACCAATTGCATCGCCTGAAACCATTGTTCCATTGTCTATCATAGCAAAGAACTTGTTATATAATTATTAGAGCTCAGGCCCGCAGCTACAGGGATAAAGGGGGAAGGGGGGTGGGGGTTGCATTCTGAAAAACAGGATTGCCCCCTTCCCATGAAAAAATCCATACATCCGACCAATTCCATTACTGCAACTAAACACCATACACCAATGCCCTTTCAGATGTATTAGTTGCATTTCCGAATAATCAAGTCTGGCTACGAACCTGCTAGAGCTCATCTCATATTGACGACCACTGATCCTGATAAACAATCCTCATCAGGACAGCTGAAATGAAAATGGGGGTTAGCGTTCTTAAAACGGACCCAAAGCGTATGAGCTAAGTAACACCATACCCCATTGCCCTTCCGAATAATCAAATTTGACCTGGGGCCTGAGGATCCTACCAAGATAATATCATTATCAAACTATTTTCTTTGGTGAGATTCATGAAGGTGCAGGATCTGAGTTTAGCACTTAAAATAGAAAATAGCTCGAGAATAGCACCAAAATAGCCCCTATTTTAGCAATCAGAATAGAAAATCATTTCAACCGGTACTTTTTTTTCTATGTTTCAAGCTCCCCGTAAGTTCCCCCCACAATCTAAGTGTGAAGTCGTGCAGTGAGAATCTATAAATTTCTTAGACTCTTCCGTGTCGCTATTCTACCAAAATTATTGCATGCATATTTCGTATATGATATGCTTTCCAGATATAATCACATATTTGAAGTATTTAAAGAGATACACAGATGTCTGATTACCCGTATTTCCATTAGCAGATGATAAACCCCAATCTAAGTTATTTGTACCTGTACATCTAGGTGATTATATTCTCACGTGCGGGTATCATTTGATCTTGGATATCAAATCCTTTCTCCTCCCGAATTCAAAAAAAAAGATTCTTCTCAGCTACACAGATTTGAAATTACACGTATAAGAAGAAAATCCAACTTCGTACTAATACCTTGACTGCAATAGGTACTATTCTTGTATCACGGATCTGATTAGATAGTACGCCAGCGAATGAAGCCAATCACAGCCGGATTGTAATCTAGCGGTAAAATCAGAGCCATTGACAGAAAGATTGCACTATCATGATCAGAACGAGTTTGGAAGAATGAAGGGCCGAGTTTCACCACCATGTCATTCGACCCGATCAGATCTAACGAAGTATCAACCACCAAACCAACAACACAGATTCATCCTATTTGAACCAATACCACTACCAACTACTACGACTACCAACAACTACCCAGTTTGTGATATCAGCATGCGCTGGAAGTGAACGTCAACTTGTCATCTACCAACCAACTAACCAAGAAAGACTGCAAATATCAAGGCTTTTGTTGATGCCTCAGATTGGTTGTATTCGTTAGTGTACAATCCATCAGATTGCTTCATTTACAAACTTCCATGATACAGGAGCGGTGACAATTGTAGTCAAGGAATAAGTACGAAGTTCGTAATAGCTTGACATTGTGAAGATGCTATACATTTATAATCTACAAGATCACGTACAGCTTCTTTCGGTAATTTTTTGCGCATTTCGCACTGCATATAGACCAACACCGAAAGGATGCAAAATATGTGTGTACTAGTAGCCTACCGCGGCCTTTACCACAACATTATTTATATAAATAATAAACAGTATATTATCGTATCCAAAATCAACATCGACAATATTCTGGAATGTGGAATATTAGATACTTGAAATAATTTGGCATGGGGGTATTCGAATATTGTATATACTTCATCCTATCCTATATTCAACCAATCACGACAAAAGTTTATTATATACTCACTCATGCATAAGAGGGATACATATATTTTGGCGAAAATGGTTGTCATTTGGCCCAAAGACACGAAATAGCTAGGATGAGTTTAATTATTTTCACTGACCGCATTTTTGTTTAAAGTTGAGTAAAAGCAAATAGACACTTTATTGTGAAGGTGCAAAGTGGTCGGTTTGTCAAAAATGAGGGAGATAGTCCATCTTCAGGCTGGACAATGTGGCAACCAGATCGGATCAGCAGTAAGTTTTTTTCAAGTTTGAGGGATGGGGTGAGGCAATTGAAAATCAAAACCCGTTTTGATTGATTGATTGTGATTTTGGAATAATTTTTTGTGACAATATACAGTCATCTTGATGTTACATTCAAGCGTGACATAAAACATGAAGAAATTCATAGAAATTCATTAAATCATATTTAAGTTTTACTAATTGCTTGGAATTCCGATACATGTTCATGCATTAAATGTGATTCGTTGGTGGTTTATCAATTCAGGGATTGTGAAATTTTGAATTCCAATACAAACTAAATTTAATCTTAAAGTAAAGTAGAGGATTTCATGATTCCTGACAGTCAAAGAGCATTGTACAAATAGTTTCAATATCTTAAAGGGACTTGTCTATCTATTCGCTTTTCCAACTCCTAAAACTACCGTCGGAAATTAATTGGATATATTCGTCTCGTCATTCGCCTTAACAGCTCATATATAATCCATTTTTTTTCAAATTTTATTATACTCGATAAATTGGTTTCAGATAGTCTTAGCAACTCTATCAGGTTGTTGTAGTTGTAGTTGTCTTGTTCACCTTGATCGACATCTATCAAATCGCTAGAACCTGTTATACACTTTATACAGGTTTATTTCTCGGGTTTGACTTCATTAAAAATGGGAGGGTATCGCTTTCATATCATCTATTCTTTATTATAGTTGACTGAAGAAATACAATGCGTAACCTAACTTGTTTATCAACAAATTTTATATTGTTATTGTGGTTTTACTGTTGTTAGTCAGGTTTTCCTGTAGTCCGAAATTTGTTGGCTGTCACCAAAATGAAATAAATTTAATAGATTTTGACGTACTAATCTTTAGTACCTAATTGGGCTAATGAAGAAAGGTTGGCCGTTACCAGACTCTGATAGATTTAGGCAGTTTGTGGCTTAACAAGAAGAGTGGTGGTCTGTTGATTGAAGTCGGTTCGGGCTCTCCCCCGGGGGATTTCTTTTTTAGCATATTTAGCTCTCCTACATTCTTCTCTGGGGCACCTTTTCAGGTGGGAACCCTTAGACTTGGTTCAGCAAGTCCGTATATTAGTTGGGCCATTGTAGGCAGTTATATCTGATGGCGTAGGACCAAAATTGTTAGCTCTGTATTTGAACTCTGTATTTGCCGATGTGAGAAGCCTATATGGATGTTTTGAACATACTACGATGGACATTACCAGCCCTTGATATTTTTTTTTTTACAGTTATGAACAAAAAAGTTGTGATTTCTTTTCAGAAAATATCACCCATCCTTGAATGTAAATTAGGGTATGGTTTAAAGTTAAGCACCTATGTAGACCTTTTAAAAGATGTATCTAAATTTCTAACTATTTAGGTCTACCAAATTTGTATTTGTTCGTAAGATTGGATAAGTTTCGGACTAACTGCCCCGGAATAAATAAATAAATCTTGTCGTATGTCAAATTCCCCGAGTTGTTGACCTTTACCAAGCTGAGAAACTGGTTCATATACTACTGTAAATAATGACTTGATTTTATAATAAGCTGACAATTAGATTTCCTTATACAGTAATAAAACAACACATGAACAGTTCTAACTGTGTGAACATGGCAACTCTCCAAATGAGGGAATGTCAAGTTGACAAACCTGGTCGTATCGTTTAGTGACTGTCGGTATGACGGTATGGCATCTGGCATGGCCTTATTGCATTGCTGCACAACATAAGAACCTGATCAGCATATACATGTATATGTAACATTTATACCAATTCAATGATACGTCTTCTTTGACCAGTAGCTACACGGGGGCAAAAGAGGGGGGTGGGGCAAATGGATCCCTCACCCCCCTCCGAACCGACCAAATCCTTTACTGAAACTAAACACATTCACCATTGCCCCTCCGGATATATTACCTGCCCCTCCGAACAATCAAGTCTGACCATGGGTCTTCCATTTCAAATAGTATATTTTTTTTGCTTTGCCTTTACTTAGGTGTATCCTGGATCGGGATCCCAAACAAGAAGCAATAGACCTCATGCAGATATGATATTTTCTTTTGGCTTTTATCGAGTGTCCGACATCAGGACGACAAAAATTCGACTGGATCTAAAAATGATCTACTCTTGAATATAAGACACCTTCAAATAGCTAACAGCAATGATTTGACATCTACCAGATATGTCTTTTTTCCAGTTCTGGCAGACGATTGCTGGTGAACATGGGATAGATCCTACTGGAGCTTATCATGGTGACAACGATTTACAACTGGAGAGGATCGAAGTCTATTTCAACACTGCTCAAAGTAAGTCTGAATAGCATTGTTGCCAGTTATGAGCCGGTCAGGCTATGCTAGCTTACTCTTCTAGACACCCGATATCACTTTTCATTATGAAATACTTACTCATGATTGATATATTTCCTTGAGAAGTTCATTGGTTGCTCTCAATGGTTCGCTTATATGTTGTTTTTATATCGGGTTTTGCAGTTCGGATCGTTAGCAGTTTGTTTATTTATGAATTTTTTACTTTTTCCAGGTGGAAAATATGTTCCGAGAGCAATCCTCGTCGATCTTGAACCAGGCACCATGGATGCTGTCCGCAGTGGAGCACACGGACAGCTATTCCGACCGGACAATTTTATATTCGGCCAAACAGGTGCTGGTAACAACTGGGCTAAGGGTCATTATACAGAAGGCGCTGAATTGGTTGATGCAGTTTTAGATGTGGTCCGCAAATCTGCTGAGAACTGTGATTGTTTACAAGGGTTCCAGTTGGTCCACTCTCTAGGCGGCGGAACCGGAAGTGGAATGGGGACGTTACTGATTAATAAAATCAAAGAAGAATATCCAGATAGAATCATGACGACATTTTCCGTCGTGCCATCACCAAAGGTAGATGTATCAGAGGGACACTCGAATTACCATCATAATCACAATCTAGAGCATAATTATATTCCATTATCTTTCTATATTACAACGGTGGAACGCCATCTGTAATAATCCAGACTGGCAAATCTGTCCCTTCCACAGTTCGTCAGATGTGACGTACGACTGAAGAACTGGGTATAGGACAGATTTGTCCAGCTAGCGATAACCAGTTCGTAATGGATTGACATTGTGAAGATGGCAATAACCATGAGGTTGTAAAGACAATGCTTCGTTTGCCAAAACATCCCTGAACATCAATTGTCTCCTCTTTTTATCAGCATAGTATGGTGCAAATCTATAAGGTTGTAAAAGCCCTTACCATTTCAATTACTCAGCACGAGACCGGTGGATGGTCAAATTCGACAACATTTCATTATCTCAGATAGGAAAGAGTCATTGGGGTGTACAATTCCATTTCATTTCCACATCGTTATATTCTTCTTTGTTATATTTTTCAGGTGTCTGACGCTGTTGTAGAGCCATATAATGCCACGCTTTCCGTGCACCAATTGGTGGAGAACTCTGATGAAACTTACTGTATTGATAATGAAGCCTTATACGATATCTGCTTCAGAACCTTGAAACTCACTACACCAACATACGGTGATCTCAACCATCTGGTATCAGCCACCATGTCTGGAGTGACCACCTGTCTCCGATTCCCTGGTCAACTCAATGCTGACTTGAGGAAGCTGGCTGTCAACATGGTTCCCTTCCCACGTCTTCATTTCTTCATGCCTGGGTTCGCTCCCCTGACCGCCAGAGGTTCCCAACAATACAGAGCCTTGACTGTTCCTGAACTTACCCAACAGATGTTTGATGCCAAGAACATGATGGCTGCCTGTGACCCAAGACACGGTAGATACCTGACAGTAGCTGCTATGTTCAGAGGTCGTATGTCCATGAAAGAGGTGGATGAACAGATGTTGAATGTTCAGAATAAGAACAGCAGCTACTTTGTTGAATGGATCCCCAACAACGTGAAGACAGCTGTCTGTGACATCCCACCAAGAGGTCTGAAAATGTCAGCCACCTTTATCGGAAACAGCACAGCTATTCAAGAAATCTTCAAGAGAATCTCTGAACAATTCACTGCTATGTTCAGACGAAAGGCTTTCCTCCATTGGTATACTGGTGAAGGTATGGATGAGATGGAATTTACTGAAGCTGAATCTAACATGAATGATCTGGTATCTGAATATCAACAGTACCAGGATGCTACAGCTGAGGAACTAGACGACGATGAAGAAACAGAAGAATATGCTGATAGATCTGATGGGATAGAGATATAACTTCCGGTAATCATGCAAATACCGGTAGCTCTTAAATACAGGTCTATCGGTATTGTTACTTATACCGGAAGTGACATTCGATATTTCTATAAGTGACATTATACACGAAAGAAAATATATACATATATTCAATTACAATGGTATTCCTCTAAACAATCGGTTAATCAGCTGGTAGGATTAAATGAAAGGATGAACGGCCTGCTTCAGAACCCGATTCTGTCTAACATCCAGTAGTGATGCCGGGATAAAGACCGTACTTCTGGCATTACTGTTAAGGGATCAAGACCGCACTTCCAGTACTACTGTGGATCAAAATCTCACTTCCGATATTGCTGTTTGGGATCAAGATCTCACTTACGGTACTGATTGAACCTGAAGTTTCTCGGATGACTTAGTGGTAATAATTATTTTGGGGGTATAGTTTCCAAATATCTACACCGTAACAAACGAAATACTATGCCCAACTAGCCAACATTGTCAAAATGGAAAATGAATGTACGAAATAAATTCCATAAAAATTATGCCACATTTTTTTATTTCTTTAGTTATGATGTTCACATACCACATGTGAAATGATTTCAATTGGACACTTAATTTCTAAGATGAGATGAAAGGGTGAGTTAGGATTATCCGACAAACATACCCAATTTTCTCACTAAAAGTTCTTTTGATACCTATAGGTTTCCATACCTTCAGGTATTTAATCCAAAGTTCCTTCCTTCTACATTTATATCGACTCTCGTTAAAAGTTATATTTTGAGTGTCGGCCTGGCTCGAACAAAAAAATGTTGAAATGGGCCCTATTAGTGTCAACTCTCGACTGCATAGGTAAAATTCAGGGCTAAAAACGCCAGGGGAGCTATTCAAGAAAGTGTACGGAGGTTACGGACTACCTCAATGGTGTTTACGTTTTTGACAAGTACAAGTAGGTCAAATCTGGTGACGAACTAAAAAGTTTGCATGAGTGAAAATGGCTGTTGCATTCACCAGACGAAGTGTGCGTTTGTATCGTAAAGTGGCTGGGTGTTTTCGAGGTTTCAGCAGCGATTCGGATGGTCAACAACGTGTGCCCCTGCAACAGCACGCCGGAGAAAACCACGAATCAAGGCCAGGAAGGTAAAAGTACAAAATAATATGGTGGGCTGTAGATGACATGCTTTTCATTCTAAAATATTATTTAAATGGACAAAGTGGTCTCAACCAACTTATAGAGCTCATTATCACTATTTCTAACATTTTTCATGAAATTCCGATATTTGGGTGATTAGCAATGGAAAGATAAAGAAACTTGTTCTTAATGCTTCATTTCTAGGCTGTTTGAACCAACTATTATATAAAGATAAAGCTAATCACCTTAATCAAAGTAGTTCTTTACCTTTATATTTCAGTATGGTTTCTTTAAACATGAATCGACAGACTCGTAAATACGATGTGAAACGTGAAAGGGATGTATAGTAATTTAGTATTAAAAAAATATAGCTATTATCTGAGTAAAGTAAAAAGTTTTTAAAATTTTTTCTGTCATTGTTCTGAGAATTGGAATAACAGCTTCAAAATAGTAATGTCAGTCTCAGAATGTCTTTATGTTGATAAAAATATAAACATAAGTACTCATTACATCTTAGAAATTTGTTTTTACAGAAGACAATTTTCAGCCAAAATTTTGAATGCTTTTGGTGCCAACCAGGACCGTAGCTAGCCCAGGGTCTCATGGGAGCCAAAATTGTTTTAAGGGGGGGCTCAACAAGACATCTTAAGGTGTCAGTGGGTGTTGCCCCACCCCAATTCTGATCTCCTCCTGCCCTCCTCTGGCTATGGGCCTGGTGCCAACCCAAACCAGTCAAGTAAACTGAATCTAGATCTTATGATAATTAAAGGGAGAGAACTCAAATGCAACTATAAGTACTCTGCTCCCACACTAATATTTAGACATATAAGTACATTTACTTCTACTAATAAACATACTATTTTGTTTTAGTGGATTGATAAGTGACCGGGTTACAGTGAATGGTGCAAGAATACATTATACAACTACAGGCCATGGTAACCATGTAGTGCTGTTACTTCCTGGAGCATTAGGTTTGTACCTTTTTTCAATATTGTGAAGCAGATTATCCACTGTTATCTCAAATTATAGTCATAAAATATGTGTTGACAATATAAGATTAGCTTGGATTTAATCCAACTAGTAGCCTTCCCTCGGGGCCAGTGAGAGACACCTCATTTTTGGCAGATTTTTTTCCTTAGACAATTTCTAGATGCGCCCTTGAAAACGTTAACTATGCTGCGATTTTCTTATTTTTAAAGGAGAAAACAAAATGGAGACCAATCCAAAAACAAGCTCTTTCTAAAGATTATTTTAAATTATTAAAATTATTGTGATAATATTTGAGATCAACAAAGTATGAAAAAAACCCTCTCTCAACATATGTGTGTTTCCCTCCCCGTGAAGATATTCAATATATGCCTCATGTATTTTAGGGTGTGCCAAAACAGATTATGAACCTCAGTTAAATGGTATGAAAAAAGACAAGTTTTCAATGATCTGTTTTGACCCTCGAGGTTATGGTAAAAGTCGACCTCCAGATCGTGACTGGCCAGCAGATTATTTCAGGAGGGATGCAGAAGATGCAGTTGGCTTGATGAAGGTGGGTCTTGGCAAGTCAAACTTTCATATTCAAACAAGAGACATGTTTTATTAGTTATTACTCGGACATGGTATAATAATCAGATGTATCATGGTCAGGCAAAAATCTCATAACTAGGTTACAAATTTGGGAGACCTCAGATATTTCACCCCCCTCGGACGTAAACCTGGCTCTGCCAAACATTAATAAATGCACAAAATCTCACGAAAGCATATAGTTAGTTAGTCCATATCTAGAATGAATAAAGGGACTCTCAGAATGGAAATTAAACATAATATTAACTTATGTTATAGAAACTGTCTATCAAGAAGTTTTCAGTATTAGGTTGGAGTGATGGAGGTATAACAGGATTGATTCTAGCTGGTCAGTACCCTGATTTAGTCAAACATCTGGTAGTCTGGGGCTCCAATGCTTACGTAGCTCCTGGGGATGTGCCCCTTTTTGAAGGTAGGAAGCCAGTGGGTAAAATATTGAATTTTTTTTCTTTTGTATTCTGTTGTGAAACATGATAGTAAAAGTTTGAAGTACTTCTCTATAGAGGAGTCCACCACTATACAATTGTTACCGTGAATATTGCCATGCTTTGGACGAACTGGATTTTCTTTGGGACTGACATTGGTCACTTTGGATGCTTCTTCAAAATCTGCCAAGGTTCCCATGTGTTAAAAAGGACTAAGACCCTCTTTCTATCCCTTTTGAGATCTATTTTTAGGAATGTCAGACATAGACACATGGAGTGAGAGAATGAGACAGCCCTTCTTGGAAGTCTACGGTGAAAAATATTTCCGAGCTCAGTGGCAGAATTGGGTGAAGGCGTATTGTCGTTATTATCATGAGAAGGGAGGTAAGTAGCTAGATATAATTGACAACATTCAGTATTGGAGGCTGCCTCCTGGAACAGAGCCTACAAATTGATGGCAGACTGATAGGAGACAATTAGTAGGGTAAGGACCATGGAGGGTGTGAGGGACTTCTACACTCAAAAGCTTTTTGAAAAATAGATATGATTTGGTACATTTACATACATTTGGGTGGGGCTCGGTTGGAGAGTTCTGAACAGGTCCCATCTGTTCCAATTCAGTCCTCAATCAAATAGTACAGAAACTGATATGTCACATTCCAAATTTTCCTATCTATTTTCTTCTTCACCATACACGTTCCATTTTTAAGGCACACACAAAAAGTGTTCAAACTCACCAAACGAGAGACTCTTGATCCTATTATTAATTGATATGGAAAACTGTAGTCCTTGTAGATTTATCTCCCTTGCTTTATAGTTTCATTATTTTTTTTATGAAGGTGATATTTGTAAAGAAGACATCAAAAAAATCAAATGTCCAACTTTAATTGTTCATGGTGAGAAAGATCCCTTGGTTAGTCCAGAACATCCGAGTTATCTTCATTCTAATATTCCACACGCAAAGTTTGTATATTTCAGTATTTTTATTCCAGTTTTAAGATCTTCAGTTGCTTCTGTTCCACCCCATTCCCATGTGGCTCAGTTTCTGTATTTTTTCAAACTTATATTTGTCAAAAACAACAACTACATGCTCTTATTTTTTTCAGTTTTTGGACTTCAGTACACTGGATTTTTTTAAGCTTTTAATTTTCATTCAACATTTTGTTCTCCTTGTTTTCAACACTCAAACGAAGCCTACATTGTTCCCATGTTGCTTAGATACTTTGTACCTGTCAGAGACAACAATTTCCTCTCATATTTATTTGACTTCAATTCACACACACATCAACAATTTAAATCATAGCGATTTTTTAACGCCCCATCTTCTTTTATTTTTCAGACTACACTTGATGCCTGAAGGAAAACATAATCTACACATGAGATTTGCAGCAGAATTCAACCAAATCGTGGAGAAGTTTTTAGAAGAAACGTAAATGGCGGTGGATGATCATTTTGTTTTATAAAGCGACAAGTGGTTACTAATACTATAATGTATAAATTTCATTTTCTATGCAACAAATTTTTTTAAAGGAATGGTTAAAAGGTTTTCTCAACTTTTTATGTGTATATCTGGGACACTGACACATCAATTTCCACCATTCCAATGGCCCAATAGCCTTTCCCCTTTAAAACGCTACTGTTGATGTACGTATAATACGTTGAAAACGTATAAAAACTAAACAACAATTTACAGATACGTCTAGAATATTTATTACTTTCAATGTTACTGGTTGTTTTTAGTGTTCATTGTTCATTGGTTCTAATATGATTTATATTGTATTTTTTGGGTCAATAAATTTGATTTATGGATTCATTTTATTATTAAAGAATGGAGGGTTAATAAAATTTCCAGTATTCTCTTTGTCTCTTTAACAGATCAGAAGCTGTTTCAAATTTCTCCCATGTTTCCAGGGGAAAACACACTGAAACTTGAACTAGTGCTTGTTGTTCCATAAAGCTATGTCTATACACCTCACAAATAATATCAAAAACTTTAAGGTGTTCGGTACCAGACGATTAATTCATCCAACATTTTCGTATCTGTCTCAGTTAACTGAGACTTTTTCAATAAACGACTCAAGAAATCAAACTTTTTCTTGTGGATTTTTATTCTGTTCTTTTTCGCCTTGTTCAGATTCAATATGACTTCTCTAAATTTCTGTTTCTTTGCTGTAACGAGAAAAATATACAACGTATAATGTAAAATGGGATAATGGAGAGCCTGGTTATTTGATTTCCAGTTTCTAACTATTGAATTCAGTTACCTATGGTATTTTACATTAAAGGGATTGTCACGATGTTTTCTGTGTGTTTTGAGGATACTACTAGCATCAATTTGCACCCTTCCATTTTCAATCAAACGTTATTGTTCCTAGAAACTAAACCTTTTTTTTTACGTCACTAATCACAAAGTCCTTATGTGATTAGGCATATTTGCCTTTGAAATGGTTTAATTTTTATTTACCTAAGCTAATTAGATAATCTTCATAGATTACCAATAAAAATCCGTTTTTCAGCCCCAAATTTTCTCCAGATACAAGTAAATATTTCCAAACCTTTTCTTCATCTGTATATAGATCTATGTTTCTAATGATAGAATTTAAATTAGACACCAAGAATGGCAAATATTCCTTAAGATTTTCAGTTTCTTCTACATAATTCTCAGCTTCCTTGAAGTTCTCAGAAAGAATGAAGCATTTCCACAATTCCCTTTCAAGTTCGGGAAACCGTGAGACTTTATATTCGTTTACAATTGATACTATGTCACTTTGAAACTGGGGAAATTTCTTTAAAATCATGGTTGTTAAAAAAATAAAGATATTCTGAACCTTTGAATAATCTTGGTTATTTTCACATAAAGTTTTTAAATAGTGTATAGCATCTTTAATTCTGCCACTTTCATGATAAGCACTTGTTAAACTTCTCAAAAAATATATTTCACTGCAAAGTTTTTTGTCCAAAATAAAATGTTGCAAATGCAAAATGGTTTCCACAGAGCCATCCTTGCCAAGTTTTTCAAGTAAAAATATGGCAACATTAGGATGTGGAGGTTTGCCCAATTCGACTGTTTTATGTAGAAATTCTATAGCACACTCAATTTGATTATTGTCGATAAATTCTATTAATCTGGATTCTACTGACTTCTCCAAACCATTATTATTATTGTTAACAACATCATTAACTATATGGACTTGAAGCTTGCCTTCTTCAGTAATTATCATTCGAACTGGACCTTGATTATTCTTCTCGGTTTCGGATCGGGAAACAGAGCCTTGTTCTTTGTCAAATTCTGGACTGTCTAGTGAATAACAACGAAAGGTGTTCGTCAGCAAGTCTGATTCAGAAGAGAAGTCCAAGGAGAGACGTTTATCGTGAACATGTGTTGCATAAAAATTAGTTGTTTCAGATCTACATAATCTATTTGTATTTCTGAGTCCGACATTCGAAACACACTGTTTCATATTAGTCAGCATCAGACTTTTAAATGGAGCACGTTGTTTTATAATGTTTCCTACGACGAATTGCAACGACATTTTTTTTCTACTTTCACTTTTAGAAAACCGGAAGTAATGGGTTTCTTGAAAATTTTAACTCAATATTAAAAAACGATTCACAAACCGAAAGAGTAATAAATGTTTCTAAAAAGTAGTTTATTTACTCCTAGTCATCGGAAATAATGTCCGCTTTATTATATAAAATCAAGTATCAAAGTATAGAATAATGGCAGCAATATTTCGTGGTCACACAAAGTTTCAAGGATTCCCAAATTCATTTTTTTTACATTCAATGCTGGAGATTTAAGCTGCTAAGGTTCGTTTAGGCGGGGTGGGGGTGCGGCTTCTGTTATAGAAAAATTCAGAAATGCTTATTAAGATTTAATCAATAGAAACAAAGACTGTATCTTAAATCTGCTTTCATCAATACATTGGACGAAAAAAAATCGGATCTGGAAAATTCTTCATTTCACAACTTCAATACTTCAGTAAGATACATAACTCAATTTCACATGATAGTCTGCGACAATTGCCTCTGTCTGAGCAAATTAAAAAGTTTTTTTTAAATATTTTTTAGGAGAATTGGAATATCAGCCTTAAAATAGTACTGAGTCTTAGAATGACTCGATAAAAATATAATCTTTTGTAAGTTTACATTGAAAAGAAACACGTTTCTCGACAAGAAATTTCAACTCAAAAAAGTCAGAAATTTTGTCCTATGTAAAAACAAATTTTGAAGACATAATGTGTGCTCATGCTTATATTTTTATCAACGTAAATACATTCTGAGACTAACAATACTGACTAACAGTACTACCGGTATTTCAAGGCTGCTGTTCTAGTTATAGACAAAATTCAAAAGACTTTTTACTTTGCCTAGACAATAACAAGTTATCCTTTTCATAGAGAAATACGATAATTTTCCACGAGCACCTCACTGTTCTATGGATCCACACCTAATGATTCATAGGAAGACCACTGTAGGCTGTTCATTCTTTTTAAGTAATTACTTTTTACTGTTCCTGTCTGAATAAGTTCGAGGTTAAAGGTCATGATGCATCATTTTGGGGGGTTGATTTGATTCTTGAATATATGTTAATAGCTTTCAGTACTTTTAGAAATGTACGAAAATCCTTCAAATATACCTCATTTAGATATATCACTTCTTATGTCTATGTCTTTTCTATATATGATAGAGTCTAAAGAAATGACGAGTCATCATTTTAACTTACAAACACAGATAATTCTGTATACAAAACTCTTACTGAATAGCTTAGCTAAGTAAGTCACGCGTCTAAGATTAAGGAACAGTTGGTGAATTTGTCCCAATAGGTGCTTCTCCGTGCTACTTAGCCCTTTAATACATCATGATCCAACCCGGAAAATGAACCGCTGGAATCCATATACATTATATTTCCAACTAGAGAATTGGTACATCTTACACTGTATCACACTACAATTATTATTTTGCAGTGGCAGCACCAGTGGGGATACTAGAAAAGTGGTTTGCACCCCCAAATGTACCCCCACTTTATTTTCAACAAATCTAAACGTCTACCTTTTTTCTCCAAAATATGTGTCAGAATGCACAAAACCAATTCATTTTTTCTCAAATTTTCTTAAGAGAACCCTCTAAGACACTCTATGAGAGGCTTGCGACTATGACACCACCACAGAGTAGCCAAAATTTGAATTGGCCTCATTAGTTGTCTCCCCATTGAGTCAGTCGGCCCCCTGTTTGTACCCCCAGTCTCGGAAGGCTGGCGCCACCACTGCTATTTTGTCTGAAGGTGAAATCGTCTCACTTTTCGATTTCGCCAGATACCATTTAGTTAATTCATTTAACATTCTCCTTTCATCCTCAAGCAAGTCTGAGTTTTCTATGAAATGTTTCAAAAAAAGGAACATTTTTGTTTTGATTTTTATTCTGTTCTTTTTCGCCTTGTTCAGATGGAAAATCACTTCTCTAAATTTTTGCTTCTTTGCTGTAAAGAGAAAAATATTCAAGAGTTTATGTTTGTCACATTGGATGGTGCATGACAAAATGGGAAGCATCCTCAAACTGGAGGACGTAGAAAAAAGCAAGCTTGGTCTGTGTGCAAACCTGTAACAACTAAATAGGTCAACATCATGTCTTACTTATAAAATATATAGAAATATTAAAACAGAACCTGAAACATATTGTTAATCAGAGTTTTACGATGTGCAATGGTTTTAATTTTAATATTTCTAATTTACTCACACAAACTAACAAGATAATTCTCATAGATTACCAATAAAAACCACTTTTTCAGCCCCCAATCTTCTCCAGCTATTAGTAAATATCTCCTAACTTGTTCTTGATCTTCAATTCCATTTGAGTTTCTAATGATAGAATTTATATCCTCGAATAACTTTGGCAAGTCTCCTTTTATGTTCTGGATTTCTTTCATATAATTCTCAGCTTCCTTGAAGTTCTCAGAAAGAATGAAGCATTTCCACAATTCCCTTTCAAGTTGGGGAAACCGCGAGACTTTATATTCGTTCACAATTGAAACTATGTCACTTTGAAATTGGGGAAATTTCTTTAAAATCATGGGTGTTAGACACATAAAAATATTCTGAAACTTTGAATAATCTTGGTTATTTTTACATAAAGTTCGTAAATAGTGTATAGCATCTTTAATTCTGCCACTTTCATGAAAGACAGTCCTTAAACTTTTCAAGAAATGTATTTCATTGCAACTGTAAAGGTTATTGTCCAAAAGAAAATGTTGCAAATGCAGAAGACTTTCCACAGAGCCATTTCTACTAAGTTTTTTTATTAACAATTTGACAGTTAATTCAAGAAATTCTGTCGCACATTCAATTTGATTTTCATTAATTAATTCCTTTAGCTTGGATTTTACTGACTTCTCCAAATTATTATTATTATTATTGTTAACAACATCATTAACTGTTGTATTGACTTGAAGCTTGCCTTCTTCTGTTATTGTCATTCGAACTGGACCGTGACTGTCTGGCAGTTTCTCGTTTTCGGCTTGTTCTCTGTCAAATTCTGCACTGTCCAGTGAATAACAACGAAAGGACTCGAAGGAGTTCGCCTGCAAGTCAGAGTCAGAGGAATTCAAGGAGAGACGTTTATCGCGAACATGTGTTGCATAAAAATTAGTTGTTTCACATCTACATAATCTATTTGTATTTCTGAGTCCGACATTCGAAACACACTGTTTCATATTAGTCAGAATCAGACTTTTAAATGGAGCACGTTGTTTCATAGCGTTTCCTACCACAGAAACGACGTATGGCAACGACATTTTTTCTACTTGCACTTTATGCAACCGGAAGTTAGAAAATGGGATTCTTGAAATTTATAACCTTTTATTAAAAAATTAAAAAATGAGTCACAAAACGAAATGAAAGAATATAATGAATGTAAAATAAAATTATTCACTGCTAGTCACCGGAAAACGTCTGCGCATTGTTATATACAATCCGATTGCCGAGGAAATGGACAAATAAAAGAAAATGCCGACAACAATGGCGGCAATATGACCAGGCGGCATCCCGTTGTCATGCGGACAGTCTAATTCCACGTTTTTCATCGTCTGATCTGCTTTATCTGAAGGTTTATCACATTTGATATCTTCCCTATCGACGAATTGTAGATTTGTTGTATCCTTTAACATTCTGATTAACCAAAAGTTGTCACAATCGCAACGCCATGGATTCTCCTGTAATTTCACTTTGTCGCATTTTTTGATTAGCTTCCTAAATGACTTGTCTAATTTTTCTAATGAATTGTTTTCTAGATTCAATTCTTTGATATTCAATGCTTCAGCCTGATCCATTTTGATTTGACTGATTCTATTAAAGCTTGCGTCTAAACGAAGCGAATATGATGCGTAATTTTGAATATGGAGCTTCTGTATAGTGTTATGGGACATATCCAAATGAAGAGTGGTCGCCGAATCGCACTTAGGCACAGCTTGGGGCACATTATCTAGCCCTATAGCGCTGCAATTGACGAAAAAGTCAGAGTTTCTGAGGGTACACGAACAAGGCATTGGACAATCGATCAGGTTACATGATTGACTGAAACCAATCATACAAATCAACAAAATGATTTCACTGATCGACATGGGAAATGGCCAAGTTTCGGGTGTTCTTCATTTATTAGGTGTCGTCTGCTAGAATCCCACCTCTTTCGACTATCATTCTTGGTACAGCCTGAAAACGAGAAATATATCAAATAAAAATTGTTTATTAGCTATGTTATACTCACCGAAAGGAGTGTTGCTGTTGGGTTGCCAGTGGCAAGAAAAATGAGTAAATTGGAAACCTCATTTAAAAGACAATCATTTTTTGCACAAAATACACAAAAAATTTCCCTGAAAAAATTAAAAGAAAACATAAATCTCCTACCCTATCTCCTAACACTGAATCAAAACATTTCCTTGACAGGTTATGGAACATCTAAATTAAATCCTATCTATATAAGAAAAATCGGTTAAATCAAATCTGAAGTTCTCGGCCAGTGCTTCTGTGGCTATGATATCATCAACTCTTGATACTAGACCAAGAACAAAACAGACAGCACCTGAGTAATTGAAACCATGTCAATAGAGAGAGCTGTCAAACGATTTAAAATCAATAAATATTGTTTATTGTTGTCATAGTAACTAATCAATCGATTCTTATTTATAAGTTCTTTCAACAATCTCTGAATGAATTATTCACACTCCGCCTTTTTCAAGGAACCATAATTTTCACTGGTATGCATATATTATAGACACGTAACGCAGTAGTCCGAAACTTCTTGACTCTTCTCATATCTCACCTCACTAAATCAAGCTCTTACGAACTTCGTCTTATACCTTGACAGCAATAGCCACCTTGCTTGTATAACGGAAGTATTTAAATACAGTAATTAGATTGGATTGTACGTTAGAGAATACAGCCAATGTGAGATCTACACAGAAAGTCTACAATAAGCCATAATGTTTATAGTCTGTCGAGGGCTTTGATTGGCTGTATTCGCTGGCGTGTATCCAATCAAAGCGCTGCATTCCATGATACAATAATTGCAGCATTGCGCCTCCACAGTGAATGAATCATTAGGTGAGGGGGTCGATTAGGGGCCACGGATTTGTCAAGAGGGCTCACATGAAATTCTTGTCCAATGTACAATGATATACAATTGGGGGAAGGGGGGAGGAGCCTATCCAGACTCAGTCCTGGAGCCCGCCCCCACACATCATTTTTTTTTTTACGTTATCTTACATCGAGGAAACTTTTGTTCGAGCTACGACATGAATTGAACTTTGAAAGGGTGGCTATAAATTTTCTCAATGGCTCTTTAGAAGTTTTTCAGGTTTTATTGAGCCATATTCTAATCGCTATATGTAATTTATTACTGACATGTATGTAGGCTATTTAAATTACTTACGCAAGAACTCTTCAGATATACAAGTACGGTAAATATGTCTATATTTGTATTTCTTGAAAGATATATAATGTCAATATATATCCTACAAAGCTGTTTTAAATATTCGATTATCGATTAGCCGACTCTAAAAGGAATGCCTTCCAATGTGGTTTTTACAGTAGCCCAATCCAGTCACAGCATCTGGTGTTTCAGAAGATGATCATGATGGAGAAGCTAAAATACAGTATAAGTATTAGGACTTTGACAGATAAACGTGCTTAAGATTTTCCCGCCAAAAATATACCATACAATTTTTTCTTTGCTGATTTAAAAGAATTTAACAACTGTCAATCTGCATCATGATTTAACTCTACTGCCATTAAGATCAAAGACATCAATGTTTGCCAACATAATATAAAAATTATCGTTTCGTTTTCTTTTATCAAACAAACGACTGTGGTGAGTTATAAATTTGTACGAAACCAATACATCTACACGTGCGTTTTTGTAAACAAACAAGAATCATATTGTTGAATTTTTGGTAAAATCTACTGTTTATAAGGCAGATATGTATCTGAAATATTATTTGAATGAAAATGGTGATCGTGTCTACACTATGAAGGTATTATAAGAATATATTGGATTGATTGCTTTGGCGAAATATTGTCTTGGAAAGTTACATGGCAGAAAAAATGGATATCCGCCATAGCCTACACGGCACTGACTGTAGTGCGAATCTCACTGGGGTCAATAGCCTCCGATGTTTTGCTTGTTCATCGCTCATTATAGCCTGTGTGCTGATTAAGTTGGTTGGCCTAAAATGTGGCAATTTGTTTGAATTAGTAATCGCTACATGAGAAAGAGGGGAATACTCATGCCGATCAATTATGACTGAAAAAAACATGCCTTGTGGGGCCAATGTTCAATTCTTACCTCATTGTAGATGTCGTGAGACCCTCTGTTGACAATTCTGAGACTCTTACTTGGCCCATTCCCCCAGCCCCCAACCGAACAATTCTCAAAAACACCATTGAATGCAGCTCATACTTACTAAAATCTCTTTAACATTACAGGATACTGATCCAAATGGGAAACCAACTGTGTCTGCACATCCTGCTAAATTTTCACCGGAAGATAAATTCTCACGCCACAGAGTGACGATTAAAAAACGTTTTGGTATTTTACTAACTCAACAACCTACTCCAGTCATGTAGAACAGCTATAGGTTTAAAGTATCAAGCCTAAAGACAATTTTTAAGGACATTAATTTAGTCTGTAATGGATATTTTTAATGGATGAAGTTATTCCATAGATCATCAATTCATCACTGTGCAAAAGTATTTTAGAACATTTTAGACATAAGTATTGTCATGTGAATTTTTCAAATAAATTGTTTATGTTGAATGTACTCTTTCCCAGTGAGTTGCCGTGCCAGGTTTACGTCCGGACGGAGACGAAATATCTGAGATTGCCCCAATTTCTAACCTAGTTATGAGATTTTTCCCGAAAAACTTGCTTTCGAGGTTTGCGAACGGGGGGCCGCTGACCCCTTTAGCTCCTCCCCTGCTCTTTCCCAGGACAGTGGGCATCTGGCTTTTCCTTTCTGAATATGGTCAGCCCAGTAAGCCTAGGTGGCTCAAATTACACTCTAAAGTGGTTAAAAACTGGGATATCTTGATAAAATCTCCCTGATATATGATGATAGTTGTCTCTCTCAAGATACTCAGGGCATTTACATCAGCTGATCATTCCTGCATGACCGATCGCTGAAGGAAAGAAACAAAACTAAATAACAATATATTATATTCCTCTACTTATATTCTAGTATATTACAAATCAACAACATGTACAATTGAGGTATACCTTATAATGAATTAAAAACTGTACAGGCAGATCAGCAGTGTTTTTGTCATATTCCTTTAGCAACGTTTGCTACAGGAACATGACTTTTTGTCAGTTTTTATCGCACCAATTTTACATCAGAACTATATTATGACCCCCTCCTGACAATCTCCACAATGCCTCTAATATCTGATTGCAATAGCCACCTTTCTCACTAGCATACAATCAAATTGCTGCATTTACAAACTTCTGTGATATACCGTAACAAAAGTGATTACTTCAGTCAAGGTATAATATGCAGTTAGTAATAGCTTGAGATTGTGAAGTTTCTCCTTATTACTGTAAAGATCTATACCACAATCGAGAAGTACAGTAACGATACCTATTTGAAATAGCCTATAGCAATGTAATAGTTTAGCAGAAAGTGAATCAGGTATAAATATAAGGATGGTGTAGTAGCTCTCAAAAATATACAACATGCATCCTCATTGTGTATGTACTAAAATTTCCTATCACTCGCGCTACGTATTTTTTAGCAGCAGTATTTTCCATGAAGTGTTAACTTTTTTAAAGAGATTGTTAAAGAGGTTTTCTAAATTTTTTATGTGTATCGGGGACACTGGTAGCATCAATTTGCATCATTATCATTTTCAGACTGTGGCTCTTAAAATTCCACAGCAAGAAAGCATTTCATGACGTCACTATCACAGAGGTCTATAAGGACATTTGCGATTGTGACATCATAAAAAGTTAAGAAAACCCCTGTACAATCCCTTCAACATCCATTGGTGAAAACTATGTACAGTATTTACAAGAATTTTATCTTTACATCTCACATTGTCAGTATTTCCATCTTATTTTGCATGTGTACATCAACTTTAGGAAGCAAAATAAGGCAGTGGTGCATGACTCCACAGATTTGAATATAGCGCACTGTGTGTCATTTTCCCCTCTACAAAAGCCCAACCCACAGCAGAAAAGTAGGATGCATTA
The DNA here is from genome assembly GCF_000327385.1 of Lottia gigantea. NCBI lineage: Eukaryota > Metazoa > Mollusca > Gastropoda > Lottiidae > Lottia > Lottia gigantea. The sequence continues at coordinate 744,978 of NW_008710892.1, read as the reverse complement.
TTTCAGTCGACCCATGGGTACTGAATAAGTCATCTTTTTCTCATTATTCAAGTCGACCCAGCTGTAAATGGGTACTGAATACGTCATCTTTCCCCATTATTCCAAAAGACCACGCTGTAAATGGGTATGGAAATTCCCATAAAGATCAATGCAAAGTAGTTATCCTTCTTTCTTTTGAAATTTAGTGTAGGAAAACAGAAATTTTGAGAAATGTTGGCACTGTTGTCTCAGTAGAGCAGTAAATCTGTTCGGTTATGTCATGATATACGGTGTTGTTATGAAGAGCGAGACTTGGCGCTGGGTATATGAGGATCATTATCTTCCTGTATCGCCCAGTTGGTTAGGTCTGGATTTTCACTACCTGAAATAGTTAAAGGTTATTTTAATACATCAGGCTTGAGGAGAACGCCAAAATAAGAACTGGTCTACAAGCAGAAAACAAAGTTTGTTTTTTCTCTAATTCCTACTTATACAAATCTTTTTATTTGTCAGGCTACCAGTCTTAGACAAAATGATACTTGCTTGCTGAATATGAAGGTCTGATGTTTGTTTCTAAAAATGGTCATGAGAAATACGCTGGTGAGGCTAGCTTGGAGAAAATGTTTTAGTGTCGAATAATAATAAAACACTTCACTTGAAGAAACTCTCCATGTGTGGTCAATACAGCCTGAGACTGATCTTACCTGTTGGAGGTATCTTAGATTTTAAAGTTGATTGAAATGAGGTCATGGTATCGTGAAATTGTTGACGTTCTTTTCCCTGGAAAATGAGAGAGCACCAGCGTTACAATTTGGGGACGTTTCAAGACAGACATCCTACTGAACATTTTAAAATATATATGATTGCTGAGGCTGGATTCATTTGTTGACATTTTCACTAGGGTCACCATTTCCACCATAATCATTGCACAGAGAACACTACCATCTGGTATTATGAAAAGAGTAAACATGGTCTGCTTCACGCGACACCCACCACTACTACCTAGGTCAACATCATGAGATACAACCAGATCAATTTATGCCTGACCAAACAAATCAGCCAAGATGCAAGAAACATAGTTGTAATATTTATCCAGAAGTTGTTCTGGATGTTTCTAAATAGTGAGCAAGTCAGGGTTGTATGGAATACTGGAGTGTATTCTGAAGATAGTGACATCTTCCTACCTTGCCAGTATTCAGCTCTGTTATAGCAGTGAGTATTTGTTTCCGTGAGTTAGTTTGAGAAATTCCCAGTTCTTCTAGGTCAGTTTCAGTCAACGTTAAAAACGCTTCCATGTCTACTTCCTCTTGTTCAAATATTGGTTGGTATTGTTCTAATGATAGCTTCTTCAATATTCCTGATAATTCCACTGAAAAGACAATGGAGTAATTAAAGAGACTGTAAAGGTTTTCTAAACAGTTTATGTGTATCGTGGACACATCAATTTGCACCATTCCAATTTTAAATCATATGTCTGTGGTTCCTGCAATTCCACTAAAACTATGTGTTTAATGACGTCACTAATCAAAAGCTGCTTAGATATTGTGTTTATGTGTATCAGGGACACTGATAACATCAATTTGCACCATTCCAATTTTCACTCAGATGTCTGTCGTTCCTGCAATTCCACTAAAACTAAATGTTTGATGACGTCTGCTAATATAATGGTTAAATCATTAGCGAGTATTTCGAACTCTCAGTTGTGTTTTTTTTTCACCCTACTGATATCTCTAATGTTTTGTTTTTCTTACCATCTCCTGAGTCATTTTCTTTTAAAGCTTCTAAAGCCGTTGATATATCTTCGTTCATCTACAAGATCAAATACTTGTTACATTGTCATTGATTCAAATATTCAGAAACTATCCTTATAAACTTCAACAAGGCTACCACTAGGGCAATTAACCCATACCTTGTCTTCTGCATGACCAATGCTTCTTAGAGATGGCCCTGTGACCTCTTTCACCCTTATCACCTTACATATTGATTAAATGAAGCAATTAACCCCTTACCTTGCCAGGAGTAGGTGAAGCTGAAGGGGTTAATGTAGAAGTTGTACTATCTTTAGAAGAGGATGATTTTTTACGAGAGTTTTGCTGTTGGGGCGTTATCGAGGAACTGCCACTAGTTGAACTGTTAGGAGAGGTCGTTGTCGAGGTGTTCTTAAAACCAGCAGGTACCACTGTCGGTTTTCTTCTAAAATAAAATACCAATTAAAAAATATTAGCTATGTGGACTCTCTGAACAGTAGCTGAGCCAAGGAGGGGGGTGGGGCAGTTTTTTGCAGCCCCAAAGGCAAGTTTTTCAGGCAAGGTGTAGACAATAAAAGCCAACTCTCATAATTAGGTTAGAAGTATGGACAACCTCATATACGGCGCCTCCTCCTTGGAGTTGAAAGGAACTTCATGGCATCAGACTAAGTTCTTACCTGGGATGGAAAAGTCTGGAGGGAGTAGAGTGTTGCATGTATCGTATGGCACCCGGAGTGGACGGCAGCTGAGGGTTTGGACTGTACATTGGACTCGGCTGGTAATCTGAAATATAACAGAACTGGTGACTCGGGGGGTAAATTCGTCATAAATCCTTGAAATTGACGTGTAAACAGTTGAGATATGAAGACTAGTATAAAGTAAATATACAGTACAATAGCCAAAGATAGTCTTAGACTAATTTGGTGGGAATTCTATAGGGGGACAGAAAGGGCTATGGCTCCCCCAGAAATGAAGCTGGCGCAGCCACATGTAATTTTAATTTTGATTTTGGTTAAGGGTTAGAACTAATGTTTTGGTTTAATAATTTTATTAGAATTAGTATCAGTTAATAATTATTTTAATTAATTAAATTTTTAAGTGCATACTCTTTGATCTAAACTTGAATATAAAAAACTATTAGAATGCAAAAATAAGTATATATAAAATAAATAAGAACACTATTATAGATATACTACTCCTTTCTTTAATTTCTCCATGTATCGTATATCCATAATAGTTTTCTGATTTATTTAATGTTCTATCTACTTCTAAATGTCATTTAGAGACTATATGTATATATAGTTTACAATTGGGCTCATTTCAGATGTCTGTGCATATCAAGCCTGCTTAACATGCTATGACTAACAAAATACAAAAAGGGAAGTACCTTTGGTTTTACCCTTAGTAAGAATATACTTTTGGAACTACATTAATATAAAAAATGGCCTGAACTGAGAAAAAAAATCAAGCTACCTTTGGTTATGACGACAGTGTTACCATTAGTAGAGTTATTATTGGACGGTTTGTTAACACCAGGTATACTACTAGCGCCACCTGATGACATCGGACTAGTGTTAGTAGTAGTACTATTAGTGTTGCCATGGTTACCTGTACTTCGCTCTCCCACAAATCTGGCCGGGTAAAACGGTCTTCTGGCTGGAGTCTAGAAAAGGAAAATAGTTCAATTGTTTCAACGAAAAAAGACTCTTAAAAATCCTGCCTTTCCTCAAGAACACAAAAACAGAAATTCAACCCCAAATACAGTAATTTGTTACAAAAAACTTTATAATGTTGTCGCTCTTAACTTTGTGGATTTGAGATATATTTAGATGAAAGGTCTCCAATTCCAGATTTTTCTAGCCCCTGAGCAAAGAATTTCTGAATGTCATTACCATAGGTTGAGTATTATCAGTAGATTTGGGAGACTGCCATTGATCATTACGTCGCGAGTATTCTGACGAATCAATCGAAAATGATGGAGGCGGTAAAAAAGGGGGGATAACTGGTTTTAACGTTTCACTTGGTATCTTGGAATGTGCTGGGTTGATATTCTGAAATTTAAAAAAATTCAAATCAGCGTTAAACATTTTAAATTGTCACCAACTTAATTAACAAAAGAATTCAAAACAAATTTTAAATTGTCGTAAACAAGGGATGCTGCTTTGGAAATTTTCACAGCAGTAGTCTACATTTTTAACGTCTGATTTTAAATTCATTAAAAATTGCCTTAGAATTTGATGAAATCAACGTGAGACTCAGTTGTTTAAAACTTAAATTAAGATGTTTTCTAGTCATCTGATTGGTCAATTTTATTAACCAATCAGATTACTGTATTTCTTAAAATCTAGTTTAAATCTTATCAATACATACCAATGTATACATGATGTGTGTTTTCATAGTTTCACTAAGTAAATCTTCGTAGCTCGTGATATTTATTTTATCTTGACGTCTGCGTTTATTTTCAACTCGTGCTGTCTGAGGTGTCATTGGTATCTACAAAATATGGAATATAAAATGTAAATACAAAGAAGTTCATTATCATTTTAATGGTGTGTCTCTCGACATGGAATCTGGGTTTTATTCTGTACTTGCAATTTATGGAAAATTGATATAACCTGATGGGGGACTTACAGTATAAAAAATAAACAAATAAACTAAATAATATTAAATAATATTACATATATGATATGATTTCTGCTTTCGTTTTGGGGTTCGAATCATTAGTTCTCGGCTTTTTATAAAAATAAATTGTTAAAATATTTCTTGTTACCTTTTGTTTAGGAAGAGTGGAAGTTGTTGATAAATCCTGAACAGAAACAGACGTTGATAATGGTAAGGGAGATAATTTAGAGTTACTCAATGTTCGACCAAGTTTTAAATTTCGAAATCTATTAGACATTCGATTCCACCAGCCCTTTAAACCTGTTTGTGGAGGATCTTCAAACCTGAAAGAGAATTCAGTTAAAAAATTAAAATCATAAAGCAACAAATTTCTTGACTGGCTGAAAGTCAGGGCTGTTGATTTTGCTTTATTTGCCAGACTTGACAGACAGGGTAACTAAAATGACCGAAAATCAATATTCTTGGTCATCCTAAGTGGTAGTATGCCTTTAATGTCTTTAATAAATAAAAGAAATTCAGTTTTTCTGAGTTTTCTGAATGAAAAACTACTAACACATAATCAGTGGCTATGAAGACATTGGAGCTCCCTGGAGGCCTAACGTATGTTTTCCTGGTTTTATCAACTCGATTTATCTGCATAGCTTTAGCTGCCAGGAGACGAACCAGTTCAGTATCTACATCATCTGAAATATAAATATCATTATTGAGAACAAAACACACTCGTGTTGAATGAATTTTCAAATTTATAAGATAACAAAAAATTTTCAGAACTTCAGGGATTCTTAAAAACTCTTTCTGGATGTCCACAAAGTGTTATTTAAGTATTTTGTATCACACATCAATCAGATTGTGTTCAAAACTTTGTCTTTCCTTTGTGTAAGAGGAGAGCTGTAATCAGTGACAGCAAATATGGACAGACCTTGGTGAGCAAATTATAAGCACTACTCTTTCTGTTTAAGTGGGTTAGAGGGAGGGGGTTTATAAATAGAGGGTCTTACCAATAAGAGAGGCCATATCGAAGGCAGTACAACCATTTTTAGCATGAATATTGACATCAGCATCTTTACTTAATAAATACATAGCTACATTCTTTTTACTGAAATATAATGAGACTGAAAGAATTAGACAGAATCCTTGCTGATGATGTAGCATGTTGAATGAAAGGGCTGACATGAAAAAATGTGAGAATTTTGGACAAAGTCGTTCTTTTTCGGATTGAACAAAACACCAAGGCTCTGTGTATTACAGGCAGTGAACTGAAAAGATCCTTCTAGAGTCATTTACAAAGTTATAATCAGCTAATCAAACTTTCGTGACCATATTTCTCTGGTTTTGCACCTTAAACTCATCTTCAACCACTCAATAAGGTGTAGAAGGTGCCCCACTGGGCAAGGAATGGTGAAGTCTCTATCTCTTTGCAGCTATTTAAAGGACCTCACCCATGATATGTAGCCTGCATTAAAGCAGTCCACCCACTGACGGAATCCTGTTTATTGATATCACAACCGTACGATAATAACAACTCCGCCATATCCAGTCGCCCTGTCATGGCCGCAAACATCAGAGGAGTGGCACCATCTTGTGGTGAACTGGCGTCCTTCTGGTTAATGTCTGTATTTAATATTTCCACCACCCTGTGTAAATCACCTGGAATAGATAGATGGAATTTGGAACGAAAAAATGCTGAATATGTTTTAGTGAAAAGGAAATGAGCCTCCAGCAGATGCTTTTTTGGGGAAAATTTGCTAGATTTCATCTCATGCTGCTGACATGTGTTGCTGACAAACAATCCTCATCAGGGCAGATTTATTTGAAAAAGGGGTTAACCTTCCAAAATTGGACTTGAGCAAACTCATTTTATGGGGGCAAGAAGTTGACAACTAGTGGCTGCCGCAATTTGAATTCAACCTCAACAGTTTTTTTTGAGTCAGTCTGCCCCCTATATGTACTGCCAATCAGGGGAGGCTGGTGTTGCCACTATTGACAACGAGAATATTCCGCAGTGCAAAGACTTTGCTATTCTTTTATCCAAAATCAAATTCTCTGAAAGACCAAAGTTTTCGACTCACCATTTTTAGCAGCTTCTATAATATCAGGCTTGACTTCATCTGGTGCTACAAAAAATATATTCAACAATAAAACATAAATTAACTCTAGAAACCATATCACCGACTTTAAAGTGAGCTCTACTGCTTGTGAAAAAATAGTGCTAGTGCGGTAGGGCATGTTCACCCTTCTTAAACACCTAATGCTACTTTGTATTTGGGTCTATCAGCTCAGAAGCGGCTGAGATATGAATTGTAAGACTTCTGTCTTTGAAACATTGCGTAAGAAATTCTGACATATTGCAGGAGAAAATAATATTTCCATATAAGAATTATGCCCCCTTGATGTTAAAACAAATATTAAAACCACTTACACACTGTGGGTTTGTTCGTTGTTTTTCTGTCCAAATATCCTCGAACTTCACGTTTCCCTCGAACTTTCGCAATTTCCAGAGCAGTTCTTTCGGACACGTTAGTTATGTTAGGGTCACCTCCCTTTTCGATTAAAATCTGAGCAGTAGTCATGTGACCATTCAGAGCACTGAGCATTAAAGGGGTGATCCCTGTGGACGGAGTGCTTAAATTCACATCACAGCCTTTTCCAATGAGTAATCGTACGATTGCATCGTGTCCATGAAGAGCTGCAGTCATTAACGGGTTAAATTCACAACCGTTGACATTACCAACCGTTAATTCAGCGCCAGCGTCAAGAAGTTTTAACGAAGTTTGAATATGACCTCCGCGACTAGCGAGCGTCAATGCATTGGAGCCATAACGATTTTGAATATTGACATCTGCCTGATGCTGCAACAGCAACGAAACAACGCCAACATGTCCATGACGACTTGCCTGCATTAAGGGAGTCCACCCCATCAGGTTTAGTTTATCGAGGGCAGCCCCTCTCATAATCAACAGCCTCACCACCCCCTCACTGCCATTAGCAGACGACACATGCAATGACGTATTATCATCGTCATCAACACTGTCAATATCCAGTCCCTGATCTAAGATAGCTTTCACTGATTCACTATCACCTATTTCACAATATCGAAATAATTGTCGAATTCTGTCCATAGCTTTAAATTCTGAGCGCTCTCACACGTTTCGCACGCACATATTACATTGTTCACAACTTCATGTGCCATTTGTAATCTAAAAACTTCATTGAACCATTATTACGGTTCCATTTTAACCCAATTCCAGGAACTCCGTCACACTCTTGAACTTCTCGGAAGCCATTTTCAGGATTCCGTTAAACAAATTACCCATAATTCTCGTCTGCTAATGGACGCGCGGTCACCAGGTGCGATAAGTGGTTAAAGTCTTCGAGAATCAATGATTTTCAGGAACCTTAAATTAAAGCGGAAGACTTTGGCATTACAGATTTACCTGTCACTCTCAGAACTCGATGACTTGCTCAACAAATTAATCCAAAATATAGGAAGAATATTTTAATTCCTAATTAATCCTACTTTATTGGACTGTTAGTTTTTCGCGCACTTTTTTGACTTTCAGGAACAAAATTCAAATTATAGGGGCCAGTTTTTTAGTTTTTTTTATATAAATAAGTTTTATGCCAATTTGAATTTCAAAAGGCCTATTAGCTTTCAGACCCCTACATACAACCCCCCACCCCCCGATCCCCACCTCAATCATAAAAGAAAGCTTGCCTTAATCATTTCAAAAACAACCTTTTTGCGTGTGACTTTTTAATCCTAAATTTCAATTCTAATTCAAAATTTGTCTGGTGACGAAAAAAAAGGGTTTGTAAAAGTCAGCACTGACAAGATCGACTATAGGCATAGAGAGGTGACAGCTCTTTAATAAAGGATATTCAACTGTAGTTGAGTGTTTTAAGCATAGAGGTAATTTACGGTCCAGGGGAAATAACTCCAATTATGTAAAATTCAAAATGGCTTCCAACGCAAGGTGCTTTTCAAGTTTGAGAAGCATTTTACAGAGTAAAGGTAATTTCTGACCATTATTTAATTCCAAATTATCAATTTCTGAATGAGAATGGTCGTGTGGGTTAATTGTTGTTAAATATGTTTTGAAATTTGATTGATAGTCATTTTTATCGTCTTTCCCTTGCATTTATTTTATCCTATATTCGATTTCAGCGGCTTGTTTACAGACACAGAACCGACCTTACTTTAAAGGTGCATATAGTATAATTTTCTCAGATAATAGAAAGAGACGGCTCAAGTAAGTTTATTTCAATTCAAATATTCAGTCCTGTTGAATTAATGATGAGTTCTTCATTATTGATATTAGACAGAAGTTCCTAGCTTTAATTCGTACATCTACAAATTGGCCACAGTGGACTGAAATGAAACCGAACCGTACTTTTCTACACCTGTTTGTGGTTATGTTGACTGGTGGCAACACCATTCACCATGCCTACAGTCTACTGTTTTTGTACTTCCAACTGTCTCGGTTGAGAGATCTTTATTTATTAACCTGAACAGCCTGGCTGTGGCACATAGGTCTCAATAACTCAATAAGGAGAAGGCTGCGAACATATAATACAATTTTAATTTTTTGTCTATTTACAGACGAGGTGAATCAGGGAATAAGACAAGATATGGTCCACTGACAGATTTACCAGACTTCACCTACCTTGGTAAGGTTCTTCATACAAAAGTTGATACCCGTTACTCTAAATTCCTTGGCTAGCATGGCAGATCATGCTTACCCTCTCTGAACACCTGATGCCACTTGGGGACTCCAACCAGCAATCCTTTTTGGAGAGTTCACATACAGGGAATATATTTGTCAACTAGGCATCCTTTTCAAAGAGTCTACATGGCTAACAATATTTTTAGTAGCATTTGGATGCACCCCATTCATTGAGTCCACACAGCAAACAATGTTTCAGGGAGTCCACATGGTTAATAATGTTTTGATATTTTAATTGTGATTCTTCCAGTGATAATATTACATAATTAATTTTATTTCTATTTCATTTTAAGATGGCCGCCCAACACCACTGACGGCTGGACAAAAAGAACGGAAAGAGGAACGGATTAAAACAGCTGTAAGTAGGAGAATTCATTTTCTTTTTAAAAGTCTGATACTAATCAAAATAGGCCTTTCTGTTGAGGCCTTAGATTTGGCTGTATTTGGGTAAAATTTTGAGCTTATCCTAATATCCTGCTGGTGATAAATAATAAAAATGAAATCTCAAATTTCCGTTTGTATTTCAGGAACGCATCATGAAGTTAGTTGGTGAAATGGAAACAGCTCAAGTAATGTATGATACAAGAATACAGCGAGAAGAAAATGAACTGAAACAGAGACAAAATAAAGCTTTAAGAGCGAAAGTTCACTGATTGACAATTAATTGATTAGAACTCATTTCTTGCTGCCAATATGTGTGTGTTTTGGATTTTATCCTCATCAGGACATCTGGTTTAGAGAAGTGTGATTCAATTTCTTGTATACAGGACTTGAGGCTTATGAGCAACTATAGTGTAGAAACTTTGTGTTTGTTTACAAAAATAATTGTGAATGAAACCGAGTTTAATAAGATGAAATGGATGATGTATAAAAACAAGATGAAGTGTTCAGAGGATAATTTTGTTTTGTATTGAGTGTAAGAAATAGAACCATTTTGATACAGCATTATTCATTGAGTGTTTTTTCAAAACCACTTCACAAATTCTGATGATATCAAGGACTCTGCATTTATTGGACTTTGTCATTTATATCAAAGTTTCATCAATAAACAGATACAATAACACATCATCATGTGATGACAGGAACCAAGTGTATTGGACCTAATTCTAACCCATAAAAAATAAAGAGTTTATTATATTATGTGAGAAAGAGGTTTATTTTTTAATGACAATAATATCGTACAATTAATTAATCAACAAAATGGGTTTAAGTTTTAATAATCAATCTTAGTTTCATCTCCGCGAATTTTGTTGCGAGTGAGATCGCTTCATTCAGAGCGCCAATATTGGTCCCAGTGGCTTGAGCAGATACGTCTTTTCCTCCACCTTTACCATTAATGGCTGGTACAACCTGGTCTATCCATAACTTGGCTGATAATCCTTTACTCGCAGCTTCCTGGAATGCAAATAACAGAGTTTTATATCCTACTGACTTACGCTATTTGGGGTAGCCCAGCAACGGCCTCAGACAGTTTTCAGGGGGTGGGCCATTTGGCTGTTAGTCTTCCAACAGAGGGAAAATATTGAGACCTTAGCAAGGCAATTATCTTCGTTAAAATCTATCAAAAAATATTTCGAAATAAACAAACCTTTGGAACACAGCTCATACATAATATTTTATTAGCTTCATTGTCCACGGATACGAAGAAAGCCGAGGTCTGGGGACTAGAGGCTTTATATTGTTTCATAGCAGCATCTAACGCCTGTAAGATAATAGTATTCAGATGATTCATACAAAGATTGGCCCAATTCCTCAATATTATACACAAAGAATTTGTGTAAGTGTGCAATTTGACATAAAGAAATATTGATCATAAGATTTTTTCCGGAGTGGGGATCAGATCACAAAGAAATATTTTCGATCTTAGCCATTCTGCAAGTTAATTCAACACAAAGCCATATTATCCTTTACAATGCCAGTCACTTCTTCAAAATTTATGCATCTATTAGTAGCTTTTAAAAACATTAGATACAATTAGCACAAAATATACTTAACTATGTGATATTAGTAAATATACATTACAAATAGTTCAACATAACTCCCAACTTTGACAGACAGAATTGTCTTGCTTGTACCGATTTTTATCAAATAATTTAATAACTTTTAAAATGTTACCTTAGCATTGGATCCAGCTTTAAATTCATGAACAATATATTTTATATTAGGATTAGCTTCTATCATCTTTTTACACTCCTCTACTACCTGGAAGATAAACAACGGAATGAAATGACGCCCTCGTCTTCCTGCTACTTGCCCAATTTACAGCTTATCACACGAGATGCAGTCAGTCAGGGATACTCTTGACAAAACCATTTGCGTGTCCTTAAAATAAAAAAGATAAGGCAAAAAGAAATTTCCACACAGATCATAACTTGCCTCATTTAAGACTGCCGCTTTTTTATTTTTATCAAGGTCATCCATTTTCTTTTTTAAAGATTTTAATTCTGAACGTAGACCATCTCTCTGCCAGTACGCAATAGTTGACTGAGCTACTTCCTGGAAACAACAGAATGGACCTATTAAATAAACTAACGTAGAGACCCAAATAATTATATAATTGCATTATTTTTTTCAAATTTTTCTTTAAAAATTCTGGGCAAAAGGCTTATCTTTTCCATAAGAATATGTAGGAGACCTAATCATGCACTTAATCTGCCTTGCATTCAGGTAAAGAAAAAAATTGTAGCATTTTTCATCTGAACAATATGGGTCTTCTATAAAGGCATGGCAAAAGTTTTTATGAACTATTTACAAAGGCGGTCATTTGATTGCAAGGCACTAGCAGCATAAGGTTTTTCTATTATAAAACAGTTTAAAGGAAAATTTAAGCCAAGAATATAAAGGATCTCTTTCTGAAAATCAAAAATCTATTTAACGAAATCCACTTACATCATCTAATTGTACGATACGTCTTGTCAATTCTTTATCAGTTATGTCCCTTGATTTACTCTCCAGTATATTTTTCAATTCTGTCACAGATTTTTGTAAGACATCAACTTTATGATGAGATTTCTGAGCCTCGGAACCTGTCACAGCTATTATACGTCGGATACCCTTCGATATAGCGTCCTCGGATACAATTACCATGGATCCTATATGTCCAGCACGACGGAGATGGCTGGAATAAGATGAAGAAACATGTAATCTGAGAATTTGCCAAGAAATTGTCACCAAAACATTCAATATTTTCTCTTCATTCCTGTGCTGCACAATAAATATTTCAATAAGAACAACAGAACTGAAGCAGCATTAAAATTCATGACATAATTTCATTGTAGTCTTAAATAGTCCCTACTAATCAAGAGTTACTTCCCATCTATGAAGGCACAGTTGCTTGCCACTGCCTGTTAGTTCAAAGGGAGGAGATGGCCTTGAAAGGACAATAAAGAATGGCTGATGTCTCTCTCAGGTTTCTTCCATCCCATCCTTAAAAAGAAAATCCCTACTTTGATCATCGAGGTTTTGGTGAAATAAAAAGACTTACGTTCCCCCACAGAATTCAACAGACGTAACAGAACCAGCTGGTCCCATGGGATCTGATTCTAATTTTTCTACTGGGATACCAACTGATACAATCCTAACAGGGTCTGGGTAAACCTATAATAGATAATTCAGGGTCAGAAATTTCTACAAAGTGAATACACATAGTCATGACAAAAGTTATATCTAAGTTTGAAACAAGTAGCTTGTATGTTTCTCTGAAAAAATTCCGGAGCAAAACAGGATTGCAGATGGGATTTGAAAATCATATTGTCTACCTCATCAAAAACAGCTCTCAATCCTTGGATAGATTTAGCAACAGAAAGACTTGATTCTTTAGCGTAGACTTCTTCATTCTTGTCAGCCATTTTATTGACCTCTTCCTCCACTTTTTTTACTTGAGCAGGCGTCATAGAACCCTAGAAAATAATAACAAAGTATAAACATTGGGGCTGAAAAGAGGTTATTATTGGATATTTATGAGAACTATGTTGTCAGTTTTTGTAATTAAAATTAGATATAATAGGACAGAGCCTGAAACATGTTACTCAGAGTTTCACACAGTGCAGCTTTCGATTGAGGCCAACATCAAATCACATCAAATTGGCTCTTAACAAAAACTTATGAAACTATTCTATTAGAATAAACTCAGCACTATGTTTTAAACTTGAGGAATCTAATTTGAGGTTTAATGTCCAGTGTCCAGTGTCCACTCTATTAAGCCACAGTGTGGTGTGGTCTACAGTTTTGGATTATCTATACAGTAGAAACAAATCGTTTCACTTCTGTTTTCTACTGTATCCATTATCCCACAACCTGCTGCGTATATTCGCTGTTTTGTAAAATTTACTCCACCCACCTTGGAAGTAAAATCAAATCTTAATCTATCAGGAGCTACGAGTGAACCACGTTGATCAGCCTCGTTTAAAACACATCGTAAACCATAATTCAACATGTGGGTACCTGTATGGTTCTTCATTACAGAGCATCTTCTTTCCTGAAATTAATTTAGATTGTGTTCAGTATTTACAATACAGGATAAAATTGGGACTAGTCCAGACAAGAAATGGAGTTGTAGATGGACAAAGCCAGTGTTTAATGAGAGAAATCAGACAGCTGTTATAGTCTCTTTATGCCCCTAATGAAATTTGATGTGCAAAGTCTGAAGCACATAAAGCCATTGTTTACTGTCCCATCTTATGCTTTTCTCACATCAGACACACTTTTCTCTACATGAAGACTCATCTCAAATAAAATAGCATTCTCAAAAACAAAATTACTGGAAATAGAGATAAAAGTCATGCATTGTACAGCTAATATATCTTGACAACAGGATATCCACTACTATTAAAAAGATACTATTTTTACCTCATCTACAGAGAGTTTAACTTGATCTCCTACTTTCAATACACCTTCTATTGTACCAATATGTAATACATAGCCTCCTCGAACCTGTACATTCTTAATTCTTAACTCTACTTCCTATAAATACATACATTCTTTCCGTAATCAAAATACTTTTTCTTTTTCGAAACACCTGATGGTACTTCGCGTTTAAGGAGTCTAACCGCTATACATTGCTCCCGATTTGGAAAAGATTTTCAGTTTTGCTTGTACAGATTTTTATTTGGAAATTTAAAATCATTACCTCTTCTCCTTCTTTGACCATAAATCCTTCATCATAGATTTGACCGCCCTGTTCAGCATAGAAATTAGTTTTATCGAGTAGCACACCACATTCCTGACCGGTAGAAACACTGTCTACAAATTCCTTATTATAACGTAATGCTATAACTTTACCACTAGCTGGTTCAAATACTGAAAATATCAAAAAAACGGCTTAGTATAACTTTACTAGCTGGCTCAAATACTGAAAATATCAAAAAAACGCTTAGTATAACTTTACCACTAGCTGTCTCAAATACTGAAAGGGAAGAAATATAAACTAAGATGTTACTGGAAAAGCAGAAGTAGCCAAGTTCACCCACCAACAAGAAACACATGATGTTTAGACTGCTTTTTGACAGGTTAGTTTTACCCAGTGTATACCACGGAACGTAAAGATTAGAAACATTAGCAAATCAGTTTTTGAATGTCATCAGAAGAATGCAGTTTCATGGATCTTATAATAGATGTAGGTGCATTTGGGTATTAATCTAAAAAACAGAGCAGTATTGGAGGCCTTGCTTTAGATATCTTAACTTTGAAAGCCACCACAGATCTTCATGCATAAATAAAACCGCAAATATAGGGAAGACAGCGTCTAAATAAATTTGATACATACCATAATTTCCCTGTGTGTCTGCTCTGTAGTTATATTTAGAACTGTCGTCTGTTGGTGGAATATTTTTACTCTGGAGATGATTTATACCGTGTACGTCTAGATTGATTTTATCATCGACACTACCTCCTGCTCCTTGTGACATCAACTAAAAATATTACAAGATTGTAGATATATTGTTAAGCATTGGCTGATTCTCAAAACTGTTGGCCAGGCAGATCAAAAGATACTGCATCTCACTAATCAGGCAACAATCCAACTTAATAACCTATTCCATGGCTAAAGTATTAGCTTAATTCAAATAATTAACTTCCTGAATGGCCTTTGACCAGCGTTCAATATTCTAACACTTTAACACAATACAATTTCTTACAGTATATATGACATAATTAAAGTAAAACACACAGGGGTGGTCTTGAATAAATTAGCCTTCTATTGACACTATTTGTGACCTAATTTATAAAAGAAAGTGACCAAAACTTGAGGGAAGTATTTAAACTTACTTGAGCTTTCTTTCTGGATTCTTCAAAAGCCCCCATATCAATACTGAGACCGTTTTCTTCTGCCATAAGAGTTGTCAGATCAACAGGGAATCCATACGTATCATATAATCTCCATGCTACATCACCTAAAGGTCAAAGTTCATAGTTTGAAGGTCAATAAGATCTTTTAACGTTTTAACATTAAAATTTGCTAAGGATTTTTTTTTTTTTTTTGCCTTATATTTGAACTAATTTTGCAAACACAGTGGCATTTTCATTTTCCAACTTTTTTCATGTCAGCCCCTCCAACCAACATCACTGACAGGGGAAACCAGATCAAAAAATCCAAGGGTATATCTCGATTCATTCTAGGATTAAACTCTGGTTCAGGTTAGCGAGCAATAAGATTCAGGGGAGATCATAAACTTCTAACATACCTGGTAAAATATTTGTATCACCAAGTTTTTTAATCGTTCTCTGTAGTAAATGATGACCTCTTGTTAAAGTTTTCAAAAACTGGACTTCTTCTTCGTTCAGTATAGCTTTAACCTGTAATAATAACAACTGTTTTTATAACTTCAGTATAGCTTTAAAATATAATAATATCAACCGTTTTTATAACTTCAGTATAGCTTTAAAATATAATAATATCAACTGTTTTTTTAACTTCAGTATAGCTTTAAAATATAATAATATCAACCGTTTTTATAACTTCAGTATAGCTTTAAAATATAATAATATCAACCGTTTTTATAACTTCAGTATAGCTTTAAAATATAATAATATCAACCGTTTTTATAACTTCAGTATAGCTTTAAAATATAATAATATCAACTGTTTTTTTAACTTCAGTATAGCTTTAAAATATGATCAAGTTACGAAAACATTTAACCCCTCTTATAACTTAAAGTATATTACGTTAATGTTATGTGATGTCACTTGGCAATGGCTGCTCTACCTGTATGGCCTAATTACATAGTCGGTACATTTAAAACAGGTCACAAAATAATGATGATAAAGGCAGTCATGAATTGAAAGTCATTTGCTACACAGTATGTCACCAAAAAATAAAATTCTAGCTTTAGTACTCACAGTTTCTGGATCCCTTTTGACTTCTGGAAATGCATCACCCTGACAACAGAAAGATAAAAATATCCTATAAAATACTGGGAAAATAACTAAAATTTCGACCTTAAAGAAAACGGAATGCCCCTTTAAACTATCTTAAAATAAAGGGAAGTTTTCTTTTCATGCTTTCAATTGTACCCCAGATGCACAAATATATCTGCTTGACTAGATTAAAAAATATTTCACAAAATAGCATAAAAATCAGAAGTCAATGATGTTGTAAAATCTTACCAATAATGTGACAACAGTATCAACAAGAGAACTGAACATTCCTGGTTTAAAATTCAGTTTTTCTGTTCCATATCTTACGGCACGTCTTAATATTCTTCTCAATACATAGCTACAATATACAGATAAAGTCACCGGTTTAAATTTCACCTCAAGGACTTATAAAGCACATAACTTATTGAAAATTCTGATAAAAAAAATTACAAAACAAAACCTGAAATCCAAAACGACATATTGGCGAAACATTGTTAGCAGCTTATGAATTTTTCAAATGAGGAAGTATATCAATCATAAGTGAGTAAGTATTTCATAATGAGATGTGGTATCAGGTGTCTAGAAGAGTAAACATACAGTGCCTGGAACCACAACTGTCATAGATGACTAAGATAGATGTATCTACATAGGGTCTACTTTAAAAGTTAAGAGCCCTCCCCTATTTTAAGCCATGACTTACCCCCTGCCAGTATTATCAGGTCGACCCCCGTCAGACAGTGTGATAGTCAATGTTCGTATATGATCAGCCAGGACTCTGTACGCCATATCTACTCCATCTGTATCTTCCTTACCAACTTTACCCGTATAAGCCTTTGTACCAGTCATCTACATTCAAATTCGAAAACTTTATCGATATTGGTTTATTTCAATATCTCAATATTATTTCATTGAGTTGATTTTGTTGCTCAGTGGCATTTTTACTGGGGGCCAGGGGGCAGCCCAAAACAATGGAGGACCCAGTCCTGGTCCTCCCACATTTCTTATCATTTTACATTACAATGCATCCTTAACAATTCTTACTCAGCCCCAAAACAGCTCCTCCCCTCAAAACCCTCCTCTTAAGGATAAATACAAGTTTACACCATTGTCAAGACTATCACAAAATATTCTATCAAAGCATATTCTCACCTTCTGAATGACATCAAAAATAGGAGTAAACAAATCGGTATCGTAGTTTGATCTTTTATCTTGAATAACTGAAACTAAACGTTCTAGACCCAGACCACAATCAATATGTTTCCTTGGTAACGATTTTAAACTACCATCGGCATCACGATTATATTGTATGAACACTAAATTCCAGATCTCCAAGACGTCTGGGTCATCTTGATTAACCAGTTCTGGTACCTCCCGTCCTCCAATACGATCGTAATGTATCTCGGAACATGGACCACAAGGACCTGTTTCTCCCATCTCCCAGAAATTATCTTTCATATCAAACGGGAGAACTCGATTTGCTGGTAGTCTGAAATCATAGAATCACTGTATGGATGAGACGATACAAAAGGCCTTTTATATCCTTGAAAACTCTAAAATATCGGAAAAAAGAGTAGTCTTTCTAATATTTGTTTGATTCACATAATATTCAAGCACTAATGAAATTTAGAATTTTCAAATTATAAAATGAGAAACCCTAAGCGAACATTTTCTATCAGTTGAGTATCAAATTTACAAACAAAACCAAAATATCAAGCCATCATAGAAATACAGCTTCAATAAGACACAATTAGCAAATAAGGCTAGTTGTTAGTAAGTCAAGTACAAATCAAGGGAGCTTACCCTAAACTAAGCCAGATATCTCTAGCCTCATTATCAGGTTCTAGTCCTGCTTCCGGTTTCCCACCAAAATATGATACATACAGACGAGTTTTATCTAACTTGAGACGTTCTGTTAACATCTCCCATGCCCATGTACATGTTTCTTTCTATAACAAAATAAGATAAATATCAATTTGTCATCTTGTGTGCTATTTTTCAAAGGGAGCATGCCCCAAACAAATTGTGACCATATCACATTATCCATGACAGTGTTCTTAAATCAATACATATCACTATTATTATTGAATTCTTCAGAGTCAAAATCTGATAATTTCAATCCTTGAAAGCCAATTTGAAAAAAAAAAGAATTTTCGCAAACATGCAAAAAGGGAGGTCTCCCTCTCAAAAAAGGAAAATATTATTGTCATCATCTGTTGGTTTTGTATCTTGATCTGGCATCAGAGAAACCTTGCAAGGATTGTAATATTGGTCTTGAAAATAATGATAGAAACAAAGCCAAATTGTACCTTATAATAATCACCAAAAGACCAGTTTCCCAACATCTCAAAGAAAGTATGATGATAGACATCTTTTCCCACGTCATCCAGATCGTTATGTTTACCCCCGGCACGAACACATTTCTGACTGTTAACAGCTCTCGACCATTTCGCCATATCACTATTAGGATCCACCACTCCCAGAAATATCGGCTTAAACTGAAATATTGGAGAAAATATCATTAAATATGAATTATATTCAGAACAATCAAGAACTCATCTAGGGGTCTGCTGAATACAAGAACTGTTTTTGTCTCATGCATGGTGGATTCAGTGAACATTCTACTTTTTAGAATTTAATCTGGATAATAGACTTAGGTCAAATGAGTAGGCCTACAGTCTTGCGAAAACTCAGTATGCTAATGTCTCTATCCTGACAAAAAATTCCTCACTACCCACTCTCGTTACCTCTACAGGCATGGCAACTTACCTGGTTCATCCCAGCGTTAGTAAACAACAATGTAGGATCATCTAGAGGAATGGTGGACGAGGAATGGACATAGGTGTGTTTCTTCTCTTTAAAGAAATTGATAAACAAATTTCTCACATCTGTACCTGTCATATCCGCCATCTTGATATATTGGCTCTGAATAGAAAGCGTTTAAGCGTAAAATTACTAATCGTTTCATTAGATCTTGTAAATTTTTGGATCACTAATAGGGCGATAGGTCTACTCTTGGACCAGTGTCAAGAACAAATCTCTTAAATACTATCAATAATCCAAGTCACTGAGTGACCATAGATAAGAGAAGATTTCATTCAAATTGTTGTTATTGCTCTATACAAACTCAAACATATGGATGGGGACTTCGTAATCAAAACAAACCCTGCTATGAAATTCGGCTTCCTGCATGACGCAAGATCAATTTCTAGACGGCAACAACAATGATCTATCGCTTGCACGAAGGAGTTACGACATAGGATTGAAATCGGACAATATTTTATTCATATTACCTATGAAATCAACAATATCAAATCCTTTTTTATTCAAAGATTCTCCCACAAGCCGGTTTGTTATTCTTCCTTAACTTTTCTAAACGTGGGATGGCGGTGACTAACCGGTGTTGGGAATCATTAGGTTACTGGTAAAAAGGTCCTTTTAGTCTCGGCCAACTAGACATTTTGCCTAAGGCTAGTACCATTTAAAATTGTATGCATACAGTCTCAATGGTGATGTGATTATATATTATATAGGCTTTCCTTAACGAGGATATAATTAGACATCATGTGATTCATTGTCATAAATTTCTGTTTATGTTTGTCATTATGCAACTGATAAATAATAAAAGCAAGAGACTATGGCATCACTGCAACCACTTCCAAAGGATTTTTTCTAGCATTTTTATTTCCAAGCACCTTGGCTCCCCTTTTGGATTTTAGAGTGTACTAGTCTCAGTGGGGGGTGAGGGAAAATAATCTAATCTAGGAAGGCTGAAAATGCATCTAACACGCTGTTGACAGTGAGTGTAGAATTTCTATTTAATATTTTCTGTCCTGATGGGGGACAAGCCACTGCACGTAGGGGCCACAGAGTTGTCCGGGAGTCTCACAGCACCTGGCATTTAAGAATTCAATGGTAAGAAATTTGAAAGTGTGGGAAGAGGGTTGAAGGGACAATAAAAGACAGAGAAACTGTTTATATTATTTTATTTTATTATATACAATTTATAACATATCATACATACTACCCCAGAGTATGATTTTATTTCTTATTAGAAACTTTTATAACATTTCACAAAAATTACATGAAAATAATTTGTTTGAAACTACAGTATTGGGAGTAAAGGTTGTAAATTTGTACGAAAGCACAGGCCGGGACTAATAAGTTTTGGGTGTTACTCTCCCATAGAAGCACTGGCCAAGGTCACAAGTCATACAAGCTAGTACAGTAACATAAAGCCAGTCTAGTCATGCACATTCTCTGTCTGATTCAAAACCTCAACACAGACAGTCCATTTTATCATTAGGTAATGTAAGTAGTAATCAACTCAATGTAAGTTTAGTCTGTATAGTTTCTATTACTATTTATTTTCCTACAAAAAATGGACTGCTCATGATTGTGTTTTCAATCAGACCTAGACGTGCAAAAACTATCTAAGATATCACAAAAGTTTACAAGGCACTAAAACAGATATTTGGCTTTAAGAGTTTTTGCCGACTCATTGCTATAGCAAAATAGATAACAGCATTCTATATACATATAGTATAACATATTACATTCAGGAAACTAATTAAAAGGGTGTGTAATCATTGTTTTTACCAACTGATAGCACATAGTAAACCACATCACTATTCAGAGTGATTCTTGTGTTTTTAACAAGATTAATCGCATGACAAAACATAATTTTGATCAATAATAGAAAATGCTGAACTAAAGTCCTTTTAGTTGATTAAGCTGATAATGAGAGTATACATGTGTGGATATATCCTGTTCATTTCAGGAAACCCAAAAGTTAAAGTATTCTGTGCAAAGAACAAGGCCATGTATTCTCGAAAGATATTAGCGCTAGGATATCCTAGAAACAGTGTTAAAAGTTAAGACTCAAAGCGCTATGTTTGTAACTACAAATAGTAATGGAAACTCTAGGACTATATATCAAATGTTATCCATTTATCTATATCCAACAAACAGTCAAGGTACACATATATATTCAAATGTCAAGGTTACAATATGATAAAATAAGCAATATGGTACAATGTCCATAAATGGTTCATTAAAATTTCAAAAGAAATGCAGACATAATATTTGTCGACTAGAAAATGAGACATAGACAGCTAAAGACAGTAGAATATGTAATTATTAAAACACTTATATGTTTAAAGTAACTTAGTAAAAACTAACAGTTTAAGGCTGTATTTGTTCTATTGGAAAAATTGGAAATATAAAATGGGATGTTTCCAAGTAGGAAATAGATTGAAATCTCTAAAACAAAGTTGTAGTGAAAGCGAAAAACATGGGTATATATTTTGAAAATTTATCATTTACTCTATCAAGAAACAAAGTTAGTTGCTCCTGTTTATTACAAAGTTAAATACTTTTACTCAAATGTACATCTATCTTGTCCTAACAATGGCCTTCTCTAGTCTTATTCAGATACAATTCAGGATGTGTATCCAACATCTTAACTCTCAACTAAAATTCAAACCACATATCTATCACAACATAATTATTATGAAAACAATGCCCTTTATCAATTTTACTCAAAGAATAAAGAATATAAATGTATATCTATTTAAGAGAGTTCACATAGAAGTTTTTATCCTTGCTTTTGATTGTCAAATTGAAAGTACAAATCATCTGTAGACAATTCTATTCATCACAACAGTGTTGATTTATAATGGAATGGAACCTGAAAAAGAAAGTATTCAAAACACTTGAATTAAAAAGAAGGTCTTGAAGAAGATCAATATCTATTATAAGAAAATTCTATCACAAGCATAATTAATGTTCTACAGGTTCATTTCCAAACACAAGAAAAATTTGGATCCACTGTTGAAAAGCTAAAGCAATACAACCTTAACTACAAAGACATGCAGTCAATTTTGAGAAAATCAAGCAAAATTCCCCACTCCAAAAACAATTGGTAAACTAAGAAAGCCTTAAATTTTTTTTTTTAATGGGAGTAAATCTAAGTATATTTTCAATCCAAATTGAAAATTCAAAAAGCAAATTAAGAAAGTAGGCCTGATCAAGTGTAATGAAAATTTTTCAAATCTTTTTAGAAAAAAAAAAAACAATTTCTACTCTAAAAACAATAAATATTCACCAAATAAATTGAGATTGTGGACTGGAAAAATTTCCTACCTGATTTGAATGAGAATGACTATCATAATGAAAAGAGATCGCCGGCTGAAGGAAGGGGAGCTAACCCTTCTGGTAACATATTAATATCAGGTAAATTCTGGACATGAGATTTCAACTCATGTCGTATTCCGATAAACTTGGACAATTTTAATCTGTGCTCCTAAAAATAATTCAAACAAGGTGATATTGTCAAGGCACAAATCTATATTTAACATTGGCAATAGTTTTTGGGAATTCATAGCGCGCTTTCAGACGATCAAAAAAATTCAAATTTGTAGAATCTTTGATGCACGACTTGAAATTTAGTTACCAAGTTATTTTTAATACCTAACTTTGATTTCAATTATGTCAATCCTAAATGCAAAATTATTTCATTCAGCTCACAAAACAAATCTGAGTTTTGATCTATCTTTATTTCTGAATTAACAGTTTACATGCTGATTGCAGCATGCAGTGACAATATTCAAATTCGCTTACCATTAATTTGGACTCGACTTGAGCAAGCTGTTCTTTCTGAGTTGATATAAAATGGCGGAGCATGACAGCCACCTCTCGCCGTTCCTGTAATTCAGAATCTAATCTCACATTATAATCAGCTAATAATTTACACGCTTCATTTACTGTCTCTGATAAATTGTTAGCTTGGTGCCGGTCTGAAAAAATAGACATTTTTACATAGAAGGATTGGTGATTTTTTCATGTTGGTAATACTATGGATGGCAGAGAATAAACCAATACAGTTAGATTGTTAGCTATGTTATTCTTACATCCATTCCACAATACCTTGATCCAAAAAAAACCATCACAGTCCTGCTCTAGAATTATGTTTTGACCTAATTACAGTGCTATTTTCCTAAATGACCTACACTCAAATGCTATAAGCAAAAGCCCAAGTTATAGACATTTTATGTTATACTCATTTAAAACATCACCATGACATAAAGCAAATCTAATATTTTTAACATCTAAACATGTAAATTAATCTAAACATGTAAATTAACCTAAACAAGTAAATTAATCTAAACATGTAAATTAATCTAAATTAATCTAAACATGTAAATTAATCTAAACATGTAAATTAATCTAAACATGTAAATTACTTTTTGAAGAATTAAATAAAATCTGTCAGAACTTACCTGTAATTTTTTCAAGGTGTGAGATATCAGAGACTTCAGGTGGTAAAGCTGCTATTTTTTCTCTGACGGCAGCATCACTTGAGGCAGCTGTTTCTAGATCAGCCAATCTCTTCATTAATTCTTCAGGCTGAAATATTTACAGATAATACATTGTCATTTACCACTGCTCAATTTGAATAGTCAAAATATTTTTTAAAGCAAAGTTCTGCATCTTATATTCTATTCCGTTAGTCTTATGAAACAACCTTCATGAGCAAGACTAAATCAGCATCTACAAAAGAAAATTTGTGTTTGAATCAGACCGTTGCTAGCTTTATAGGTGATGTATGCAATGCAGATGAGAGTTGAAGGATAAGCCATAACTTGAAAAATACCTACATCAGGTTTGACTGGATCTTTCCCTTCCACGATGGCATCAACTTCTTCTTTCAAAGATACTATCTGTTTCTTCTTTTTTGTCGGAGGTTGCTCGGACTTTGTGTCTTTAATATTGAGAGATATAAATATATAGAAAATACTTTCAAAAAGAAGTTTAAAGTAAGGTGAAGGTCACCGAGGATTAAAAGGTTAACAACTTTAGTGCAGTAAGTCATCTTAAGAATGTGTAAAAGATCGAAGTATTTTCAAATCCTTTGAAAAAGCTGGCCCTAATAAATGGTCTATTAAACAGAGTGCTCAAAGTCATATGTAGGTATTATTCATTTGCATTAGTATGTTGTATCCTAAAATGGAATCTTGGACTGTGGGCTTTTTCCTTCACCCACTACACTTTGAGATGTGTTAACTTTAGTAACAACCACTGACCTGTTTTGCTAGAAGTTTTTCTACTGGTACTAGAGCTAGCTGAGTTGTTATTGTTATTTTTGGTGGGACTAGACGCTGGTTTAACACCCTCTGGTTTAACAGCCGCTGGTTTAACAGCTGATGGCTTGGATTGTTTGGTGGTGGCTGTAGTCGGGTTGCCTAGTTGTTTGTGTAAATTGGCTATAAAATCTTTATCATACACTCCCCTCTCCCCCCAAATTGTCAACACTCTACCAACCGAAGCTTTCAACTTTTCATCTGGCTCTCTGAAATATATTTTTGAAAACATAAATATTGATTTTCATTGATTCAACTGAAGCATAAGTTTTTACTTGATGATTTACTTGACAGCTGTGTTGTTTATTGGAATTGCCAGAACCACGGTCAATCAACACCTGATACTTACTTTCCTACAACCATAATTGCTGGGAGAAGAACTGTCATAAAATCCCGTGTAAACTCTGGACCTTTCTTCTTACTGTTCTGAATAACATCATTGGCTAAATATACAAACACCAATTTCTTGGCTGGTTTGGCTGAAAAACAGAGAATTACTGTTTAGAGAGAGATAGAAAAAAAAAAACCAAAAGTTTCCCTCAGAAAATTTCAGGGTGGATAAAGAAAAAGAATATATTTTTTTTCCAGCAATTTTCTTCTTGACCCAGGGTATTGTTTCCATGTCATAGATGCATTCGTCAACAAACATGACAAATAAATGACTGTGTCAAATGATTGCAGACAATTTACTTTAAATAGTTTAAATGTCTGCACATCTGGTTGTGCATAATTTGAGCTCATCGATTGCAAAGCAGATGCCGTAAAAGTCACTGCACTACTAGTATATAGGCTTATTATTACCATGCAGCTTACTCTAGTCTTATGATTCTTTTAGATGATTGCAAAGTCAATCTTCACTGCAATTTTGTGTCAGTTTAGTCCTCATGAGTACTGATTTACCATAATCAAAAAAAGTTACAGCTATGCCAATTCAGATGCTACAGTCAGAACGGTTCCATGCTGTTAGGCAATGCAGACAGTTTGGATTACACCACAGGCAGTGGTGATTGCAGTATCACAATAACAACTATAAACAGCATGACATTTAAAAGTCCTAATGTACTTTGCCAGACAAGAAAAAATGTTAGAACTATAATAGTAGTAGGCCTATGGCTATGCGAAATAGTCATACCAGTTTGTTCAGTTTGGCAATATGGTCCACTCTCGCCCCTTTTTCTACCTTACCCTTTCCGAGTTCCCGTCTCCAAACATCGACGATCGTCTTGGAATGTTTCCTATGGTGGATCAGCCATAATGACAGAGTCTGAATACTCTGCTGAGTGTTGTTAATTTCGTTCAACTTCTTCACAAAATTTGCGTCTGTGAAGGACGACATATTTCTGTCGACAACAGCAGCTTTCTAGACCGGAAGTAGGATGGATCTGTACCATTAAATACAACAGGGGTCAAAAGATAACACGTTTTTTCAAATTCTTTATGATTCTCACTTTCTCTTTAGGATTATTTTTCTTCAAAATTTCGCGATTGTTTTAACAAGATTTTACCAAAGTATGACACTTTGAAAAAATTATAAACGTATCAAAATTAAGAAAATTAGAATAGTAAAAACCATTTAACCTCCCTTTCAGAAGAGTACATTATACTTCACGACAGGTGGCAGCATCTACATCCTGCATGGCGGCGTGAAAGTACGGAAAAAGAAAACATTTTTGAAAAACACCGAAATAAACCAAAAGCATGCCGTACGCTAACCAGCCGACAGTGGCCATAACACAATTAACTAACGAGAATATAAAATTTGTTGTCGAAGACACAGATTTGAGGTCATAACCTTTCAGATTTTATGCAAAGAGCTTATGATTTATCATCCTGCTTGATGACTGATGTTCTATTTTCAAATTGTTCATTTGTTTGTTAGACGTAAAAATCCACTTCTGGTCAAATTGCAGCTAGATAAAGAATTTTTCGACTAGGTCTCTCCTACTCAATGATAATCAACAATTGAAATAAATAACTAATAGTCCTATAGTACAAATAGCTCAGGTTGCCAAGGCGTGACTCTTCATTACATGATTATTTTCTTAAGACTCAAAGGTATAAGGTGCAGGCACACAAGCGGTCTTGGTCGGAGACTTTTGTTTCTGTATGAAATAACCCCATTAATGCACTATTTCAAAACATGCTATCCCATATAAGATATAAAGTCTCAGTCATAATTTAGTTGGCTGCTAGTACTACATGACATGTGATAAAAAATTGAATTTGAATATTTTGTAAATTTCAGTGTTGCCAATGCATTAAGAAGAGTTTGTCATGCAGAGGTGTCTACAATAGGTATATTTCTTAATTTAATTGATATTTTAGGGCATATTACTTGAACGGCTAAAAAAGGAATTGGACTGCTTGTGTTTATGGATGAACAGGACTTACGTGATCACATATCTTTGACTTAACGATTTGTGTTACATGTTTATTTTCAGCTATAGACTGGGTACAGATTGAAGCTAATTCTACAGTGTTATTTGATGAATTTATCGCTCACAGATTGGGATTGATCCCTCTTACTAGTGATGAGGTCGTTGACAAACTTCAAAATGCTCGGGTTGGTTTTATTTTACATGTTAGTGCTAGGCATTATTTTCTTGCAGTGTTTTGTTTTGTTTTTCCAAAGGAGGTCATTCTGGAGATATTGCTTTGAATTGAAATTCCTGAAGCTTCGGTCAGAGAGTAAGATAATAGTAAGGTGTATTCCCTTTCCAAGCTTAGAATAGATTTGTTCCTGATTCATGATATGTTATATGAAGTTATCACTTTACTAGCTTCTGATTTGCGTGTCAAAATTTTTTCTTGAAAAATAATACAGAATTAGATTTAACACTGATTATTTCAATTATATTAAGAATACATAGTGCTATAATTCTAAGCTTAGTATAACTTTACCAAATACTGAAATCAGTTAATTGAAATAGAATGCTTGCTTCCTCCTTTTGAGGGGTTCAGTAGCAGAGTGGGTCAGAGCTTTGGAAACTTCTTAACAACCAACAAATGGTGAATAAGGATCATATTAAGAATACAGAGTTAGCAATGTTTATATTTCAGGATTGCACATGCGAAGAATTTTGTCCGGATTGTTCAGTTGAGTTTACTTTAGATGTAAAATGTATGGATGACCAAACACGCCATGTTACCAGTGCTGATTTAATTTCCAGTAATCCTAAAGTCATTCCAGTGAGTAGAGATTGACTTTTGTCTCAACAAGCTAATTACTGTCTTAGAAAAGAAAGAAAAATAATTTTCAACTTTTAATATTTCTTATTAACACTTTTATTTTTACATATAATGCTTCTTAAATCATATAAAAAAATTAACAAGTATATTTGAACATTTTTACAAATAAATAAAAAAAACTTTTCTATTAAAGTAATAAAATCTTAAAAACAGTAATAACGTATATTTATTGATCATTTTCAAAATAATTTGTGAAATATTGCTAAAATTTTCTAATATTTGGTATTAAATATATATTAAAAAAACATATCAAAAAACACAAATGGACAAATAAAACCAGGTGTAAATTCACTAGCATTAACAAAACAAAACAAAATTTATTTTAGAAGATAATGTTAAATTTTCTAATATTTGGTCTTAAAAATATATTTTTAAAAAAAAACATATAAAAACACAAAACCAGGTGTAAATTCATTAGCTTGAACCAAACAAAACAAAATATATTTTATATAATAATATTAAATATTTGTTTTCAAAATACATATTACAGCTTCAATTTAATAAAACAAATTTTATAAACTTCTTTAGCATAAACTTAACAAAAATAATCTCAAAATAACAATAATAATGATACATTGTGGAACAACTTAATTTTAATTATAATCTTTTGATTCGTTAAAAATTGACTGAATCGTAGGACGTTCATTTGGTTCAATTTTTAAGCACTGCCACATTAGATCGGTAATATTTTGATAATTATGTACTGGAGGTGGTGGAGGCATCTCTCCTTCCATAATTTGCATAATGACGGCAAACGGGTTAAAACCTTCACGATCGTAAAATGCCGCTTCTAATGCTAACATTTCGTAAATGATGCAGCCTATTGACCAGCTGAACGCCTGATCTGTGGGGTTGTCACGGTTTATGACCTCTGGGGCATCGTACACAGCATCAGCTGCCCCCATATCAACGTTCGTGACTTCCAGGGCATCTTCGCAGTTATCTATTTCTATGTATATTTGTTGGCTATCACTAAAATGTATGGTGGAGGTAGTTAAGTGACCCATGGGGCTCGGATGTTTCTCGAGGATATGATTTGTCACTGAATATAAAATTTTCCAAATGAAATTTTCTTGAAATGAGGTGTTATCGTTCTTACAGCGTAAAATGACATCTTTTAACGTTTCTGTTTTTGCGAAGATTAGAAATTGTACATCTCCCTCCTCAAACATTGCGATGTAACTTGGATGGCTGATATCAATAGCGGAGCCTAGAAAATAATTCATAATATTATAATAAAACTCTTATATCATTTCTAAAAATAGGGAAAATAATATATAAATCTCATTCTTATACCATCTCCATTAAGATGATTTAATCCATATGACAATATTTGGTTTATAGATAGATCCTGCAACAGTTTGAAATCTGAAAAGTGGAAGGTAAATGCCTCGTTCTAAGCAATATTTCAATAATTACAAACTATTGCCCAACATTGCCTGTTTTTATGAACCCAGTAAGGTGCAGAAAATATGACACCGTTTTTGACTTTTTACCTTTTTCTTGAACTTTAAGTATAACTTCAGAATCATTTAATAGACAGCAGGTGGCAGGGTAACTTTGATTAAGATAGTTTTCTCCTATCAGTTTATCAGGATCTATTACAAAATCTTTTAGTCTGATTTCACTGACTTTCTGCCGTAGTTTACTGGGAAGAGGCAGTTTGTTGACGGCCTGAAATTATTTCAAATAAAAATGTAATGTCTCTAATTAGTCCATTTAAATTTTGATTACAAATATAGAGCTTTTTATTTATTTTTTGTCTCTATTGTCATCTTACGAGTTTTCTACTAAAAGCCAATCCCAATGATGTTATGTTTAATCAATCAAAGCGTGTCATGTAAAACCTGTTTGTTGATATCAATGATAAAGTGTGAGATTGCGAAAACTTAAAGTAGAACGATATGACATCCTCTAATTATCTCATTGTTATTATCTATTTCTATGTACAGTACAGTACACATGTGATAAAAATTAATGGTCCTAATCAATTCCCCAATCCCAAGTGTCTATCTTAGAAATCTTGCAATCTTTTGATCAGAAATTGTTTATTGGTGGTTTAACAAATTTTGTTAGAAACCTTGAAAACCTGTTCCCCAATTTTTTCCTTGTTATGTGGAACTTTTGGTCATATGGCTAACAGTAGGTGACAGTAAAGCAAGCTACATTCCGGGTGGATTTTTAGATGTCTCAGGATAATGACAACTAATTAGATCCAGATGAAAATTAGTATGACATCTGGAAATATCCATCACAAGAGGTTTTGTCAAGGATCAGCTGGTAGAAAGGATCATTTGATCCTAATGTGTTGAATCAGACACCCCACTTTTTTACAATTATTATTTGAAACATTATTAAATAACTAATTATTTATGATAATTATCAGTTGTGATAATATTATCTCATTGGGAAAGTTATCAATTTCTTACGCCTCATTATTATAAGTTGTTTACATCAGTTTGAACTTTGACCTATGATAATTCATTGATTGTTAATGTGTACTAAGCTTCTAATGACAAACAAATCAAAATGAATATAAAAGCTTAGTTTAAGAAAGTTATTAATAGTCACTTAGGCATAACTCTAACTGTATAAAAATGACAACAAAATTCAATGATGTCACAAATCCCACATGTGATCCAACAATCACAAAATCATGTCCTAATATAGTTCATCTGACACGTACCATTGTCTCAAAATAAAGGATTCCAAGGTGTCCCTAGGGGGTCATGGCTCGCTCTGAGTCTTCCTGAACAGCTGATGCCAAAAGATATTTAAGCTTTGATCAACCAAAATTGCTTTGAAATCTTAATGCAGTGGGTGGGCATCCATACTTTATCTAATTAAGTATTTAATAAAATGGTATAAATATTTACTAACATCATTAATGCGTCTGATATTTATAGACTGTAGTATAGCTCTCTGACACTGGGTCTGTAGAGCCCCTGGGTTAGTAACACTCTGTAGGTTAACTATTGTCTGTGTTATAGGGTTGAATGATCTTTTCATTTTTCTGAAAAAGAAACAATTTTACATGATTAAGTAAACATTAAAATGATAAGTCAGACTTTCACATGCCTACCGAGATTATAACCCACAACCACCATTTGTTTAGCCCAACCAAGCTAATGGCGTCATGTATGGAAAGAAATGCTGACTGACTGTGATGCAGAACCCCATTTAAAGAGAATTTACATAATAAGTCTAAAATAAAGATAAAGGTGATGATTCTGGTTATAATTAAACGTACCTAGTGTTGTTGTTGCTATGGAGACGAGAATAGGTACAGGTTATCAAACAATGACAAGAACCAGTTAATGGAGCATGTAACATAAAACTGAAATTAATAAAAAAAAAAGTAAATAAAGACCAGGCATGATTTGGCAACATGAACATCACTGTATGGCATACATTTTAACCAATGAGACGATCGAAAATTAAGATGAATTTCTCCCTTACATTGATATATTTTTCATTCAATGTTGGGGTATATAATTTCCTCACCCCTGTCCGTCTGACCATCATACCAAGCCCTAATTCCAATTATTATTCTACTATATTTTAGGTGACGTCCAAACATCGTGAAGATGCCAGTGAATTTGAAGAAACTGATGGTGAGTATAGTTAATCAGATTATTGTGTCTAAAATGTTAAAGTGCTGCATTGTTGTTCAAAATTGTACAGAGTACCACTAGGACTGTTGGCAATGCCCATCACCCGTCTGAATCCATTTTCAACAGTGTTTGCAGAACTGTAATACATGCTGGTTTTATTAACATCATCTACCATTACATTATAAAACAAGGTTTTGATAAGAATTTATTTGTTTTTCAGATATATTGGTAGCTAAATTAAGAAAAGGTCAAGAATTGAAAATCAGAGCGTTTGCTAGAAAGGGTTTTGCTAAAGAACATGCGAAGTGGAATCCTACCTCAGGGGTAGCGTTTGAATATGATCCTGACAACGCTTTACGACACACAACTTATCCTAAACCAGAGGAATGGTAAGATGTTGTAGTTGAAATGACAATCTAATCATATGAAATCAACTGTTGAATTGAGCAAATCATGTAGTGAACAATATGGAAACATTGACCCTAATAGCATTGTATTATTTTGAAACAGCTACTTTTCTTTCAAACCCCATTGTTGAGCATGCTTTTAACATGGTAAATTCTTACTGTTATCAGTAGTCAGATTATCTAAGATCAAGACGAAACTTTCGAAGATCAAGGTCAGTAGGTCATAGAATACTACACCAACGATCCGTAGAAAACTAGGATTACGATTGATTATGACAAACTTTCTTCACCTACAGGAAATGAAGTTTTGTAGAGTTTTGAAAGTTGTATCAGTAATTTTAAATCCTTTGTTTCAGGCCTAAAAGTGAACACTCTGAATTATTGAACGAAGAAGACACATGTAAGTTTATTGATTATGCTTTTCTTTCCCAAAATGACAGATTTTGGTGAAGACAACAGTTTTAGTGTGCTGAATAATAAAAGCGCTAATCTGGATAATTATGAATTAATATTAAATGAATAAAACCACATAGACATTTTATGATACACAGATCACTGTGTGCATGCATTATCAGAATTGGACACGAATAATGAAACAAGAGACTTGTAACCCAATATTTTTGTTATATTTCAGATGAAGCACCATTTGTTCCTGGTCAAAAAGCCAACAAATTTTTCTACAATGTTGAATCATGTGGCTCGTTAAAACCAGAAAATATTTTATACTCTGCGTTATCCACGTTAAAAAAGAAATTGAGTGATCTACAGACACAGCTCAGTCACGAAATACAGAATGACGCTTTAACAATCTGATTGGTTTTGAGTTTTTCATTTTCTTCATAAGAATCATCTGTCATTGTTTTAGGACAAGAAAAGGACATAAATTAATTGTGAATGAAAAGATTAACATTTTGAGAATTTTATTTTCATTCAAGTCATTATTTTCGGACAAGAAAGAACATAACTTCCATCATAAATTGAAAGATCAACATTAGAAGCAAAGCTCAATCATGAAATTCCTTTTCCATCAAATTGTTTCATCTTTCATCACTTGTAGAGGATGTGAATTAGTCATAAATTGAAATCTACCAACATGGTGGAATTGAAAGGTTATCAAACACAGCCGCGAAATACCTAAGGATTCCTTTTGATCTGATTTTATTTGCCAGTTGAATGTTTCGGTATCATTATTGTAGAGCAAAAAGGAAATATAATCATAAATATTTGATTTAATATAGATTTGAAAAAATCAGCAATTTTTAATGGCCTGTTTTGCTGATCAGAAAAGTGTTAGTCTCTCAATCCAGTGACACATTCATGAGAAACTTTAGAAACGGCTGTTTTCATCGTGTAGATATACCTAAATTATATTTCATTTATATTATATCATTATTTCATTTGATAAAATAAATCAACATTTCAAAAACTAGCATTATTAATAGATTATTATTCTTGATACTGTTTCATAACTGTAAAAGGGCCCTTGACCTGCTACGACCTCCTATTTTCCTATGAACTGTTAGTGTAGTATTCCATGACCTACTGATCTAGTTTACTATGAAATGTCCGTGTGGTATTCCATGACCTACCGACCTAGTTTTAAATGGACTGTTTTAGTAATCATGACACAGTTTTCAATGGAATGTCGGTGCAGTATTCAGTAGTATGACCTACTGACCTATTTTTCGATTGACCGTTAGTGTAGTATTCTACGAC
Organism: Lottia gigantea; assembly: GCF_000327385.1. Lineage (NCBI taxonomy): Eukaryota > Metazoa > Mollusca > Gastropoda > Lottiidae > Lottia > Lottia gigantea. The sequence goes on along the minus strand of NW_008710892.1, from coordinate 711,428 downwards.
CTACTGACCTAGTAATTGTTCCATGTCCTACTGACCTAGTGTTTTGCAGGCCGTCGGTGTAGTACGTACGACGTACTGGCCTATATTTCTATAGCATTCTATTTCTGTAGTATTCCATGATCTATTGACCTAGTTTTCTATAATATAGTAATCCATGACCTACTGACCCAGTAAGCGTTCCCTATTATACTGACCTAGTTTTCTACGGACCGGTGTAGTATTCTTCGACCTATTGACCTAATTTTCTATGAAATGTCCGCGTAGTATTGCATGACCTACTGACCTAGTTTTCTATGAACTGGTGGTGTAGTAATCCATGACCTATTGTCCTAGTTGTCTACATACTATTGGTGTAACATTACATGACCGACTGAGCTAATCCGTGGCCTGATTGACCTAGTACTGTCCCAGTGTTTCATAACCTACTGATCTAGTTTTTGGTGACTGTCAGTGTAGTATTCCATGACTTACTGACCTAGTTTACCATGGACTGATGAGTGGTATTTCATGGCTTACTGGCCTATTTTACGATGGATTGATGGCGGGAAGTATTTCATGGCCTCCTGACCTAGTTTACCATAGGCTGATGGCGGGTATTATTTCATGACCTACTGACCTACTTTTCTACGGCTTGTTGGTGTTGTACTCCATGACCTACTGACTTAGTTTTCTACGGCTTGTTATGTAGCTCCCCATGACCTACTGACCTAGTTTTCTATGACTTATTGGTGTTGTACTCCGTGACCTACTGGCGTAGTTTTCTATGACATGTTGGTGTAGCTGTCCATGACCTACTGACCTAGTTTTGTATGGCAAATGTAGTACTCCATGACCTCCATTTTTTACGGCTTGTTGGTGTTGTTCTCCATGACCTACTGACCCAGTTTCTATGGCATATTGGTGTTGTACTCCGTGACCTACTGGCGTAGTTTTCTTCAATTGTTTCTACTGACGTGTGACGGAGACCTTACTCGTTTTCTTTGACTTATTGGTGTTGTACTCCGTGACCTACTGGCGTAGTTTTCTATGACATGTTGGTGTAGCTGTCCATGACCTACTGACCTAGTTTTGTATGGCATGTTGGTGTAGTACTCCGTGACCTACTGACCTAGTTTCCGTGGTACGATTGACCTAGTTACCTTATTTGCCTATCATTTCTTGGTCCGATAGATCAAATATTCTGTGGCGTACCGATCTAGTATTACACAGAAAGTAGACTTTGAAATTTGACTAGGTCTAGTATAGAAATCAATTTAGTTTTGTACTCACTATGCCTATTGGGTTTTACATCAAATATAGATTTTTCAGGGTCCTGTACATTGTCAACTGAACAATCTGCTAGGTGTAGGTGTAGGCGATTTTTGTAAAATGATTATCTGATAGTCGATAATAAAATGGTAGAACCTAACGCAACTTACCTTTTAGCTTTCCTCTAGGGAATTTATAAGTATTATTATTATGACGTCATAATGAATATATATCTATAACAATGACTTAGGTCAGTTGGTATGACGTTTTAGAGACGGGGAGCATTCCATAGCCACTTATCTCATAGTACGCACATGTCTGAAATTTTAGCAGTTTGTTGGCCACTAGATTGTCGCCGGATTAGCATACATAATCCGCTTTGACACGAATTTTGATCTAATATCAACTAACTAAAAAGACTATCAGTTTGTAACGTTTCATCAGTGAAGGCTAGGCTTTTATCTAATCTAATAGAATTAACCATGAATTTGACGTCAACAGAGACGTTTTGATGAGGGGTGGAAGTATGTGTGTATGTGTGTGGGGGGGGGGGGGGGGGGGGGGGAAACCTTTGGGCCCAAATTGCATATCCCCCCTTTAAACG
>NW_008710892.1:674939-675629 GCF_000327385.1 Lottia gigantea | reverse complement strand
ATGTCATAAAATACTTAGTTTAAGTGGAATTGCAGGAACCACAGACGCCTAATTGATGGTGCAAATTGATGCTAACAGTGTCCCTGATACACGTATCAAATTTAGAAAACCTTGTTACAATCCCTTTAACTGTTCATGCAGTATTTTAGACCAAAACCAGACCAATAGTTTAGAAATTTGGGATCATTTTGGGTATGAAACCTTAATCAATGATGTAAATATTAACAGTATGATGTTTGTTATTTTAAGATGAACTAGGTTATAGGTTTGATGCGTCCAACCCAATGATGTGTAGAAACAGTGGTATGTCAATGATAAAATACGATAAAATTATTAATTTAGATATAGCTTTTCACTTACCCTGATCTGTAGTGATTCAACTATTCTATATTTTAGTTTGATATTTTATTGCGAACTTAACTTATCCTATATTATCTCCCTTTCCTACGTTTGTTTTGACGTTATACCATGTTTATGCACATTAAGAAATATTCGAAACATAAATGAGAAAAGTTTACTGTGTTTTGAGGTAGAATAAATGATCATTGAAACTAAACAAGTCAGACTTATTTATGATCGATTGGAGAGTTCTACACCTTGGAATCATTTGGACATTTAATAAAACAAGTTATAACTGAGTTCAGAACACGTTCCACTTGTGCTGAAAAAATAGTAGGTGCAGACAGATTT
>NW_008710892.1:607746-674889 GCF_000327385.1 Lottia gigantea | reverse complement strand
CGATACGTTTGCGCACATATTGCATATCGCCACTTTAAACGATTATGAAAAGGTTTTCTTAACTTTTTATGTGATATGTGAGTACGGGACACTGATAACATCTATTTGCATCATTCCAATTTTCAGTCAGACGTCTGCGAGTCTTGTAATTCCATTAAAAGTAAACGCTTTATGACGTCACTATTGAAAAATATATAAGGACCTCTGCGTTAGTGACGTCAAAAAATGCATAGTTTATGTGGAATTACAAGCCACACACGTCTGGAATTGATGAGATCTGTGTCCCTTATACACATAATTTCTTTTAGAAAATCTCTTTACAAATCCTTTAAGGCTAGGGAACTTCAACAAAAAAATAAATTTTGTAACCAACTGAGCGATGCGCTTCCCCGTAGAACGCTGATACTAAACTTTGTAATAATCCCTTTAAATTGGTTGGTTTATCTGAATTCTGTGAGCTAACGTTATCTTTGGGTCATTGATAAGTTGTAATAGGCTATGTATGTAAAATCACCTGAAATCTTGCTCAATACACCTGTATCTGAGATTTTCCTTATAAAAACATCCTCATTACTGGGAGATTTGGTCAAATTCCACCAAATCAAAAGGAAAAGAACATCCTCTCATATTTGCGTGAATAGTTTTGACTCTTGATATATGGTTTTTGGTTTATTTTGGATAAAATTTTGATGTTTTGAAAACTGAAACATAATGGATAATCCTTCCTACTCGAAAGGTAAGTTTCTGTTATATTTAGCTTGTAGCAGAGGCTCAACTGGATTGAAGTTTAGGGGGTCCCTCTCCCGGAAAATCTCTCTCTCTCTCTTTTTACCTCTTCTGCATCATAAGACCCTGTCTGGCCCATAGCCAGAGAGATCTCCCAGGCCCAATACAAATAATCTTGAACCTCAAATTCGCTGGGAAATGTCAGGAATTTTCCTTTCCAGGCGTCTAATTCTCAAAATTTTCTTGTGGTGGTCCAACAGTCCCTATACAAATAAACCTTAAATTCGCCAGGAAATATCAGGAAATCGCGTTCAGGGAGTCAAATTCTAAACTATTCCAGAGGAGGTCCCCAGACTTCAGAAAATGGTGTTTCTAGGCTTCCAATGGACGTCCTCGGCAGCAATAAAGATAGCAATAACTCTAAAGAGAGCACCACTGTAATGCGTAACAATTCACAAAGTCCCACCACCCCCATAAGTACTTGGCTGGATACGGGCCTGGACCCTGTAAGTAATTCTAATGCCTGTTAATATATTTTTTTCTGGGGGTGGGTGCCTCCTTAGGGGTAGTGTGGGGGTTTGTTGACCTCTTTCAACCAGTCCCTATAGTAGTTGGTGGAGCCACTCTAGGCTAATTCAAATCATAGGCTCCTGTTTTCTTATGAACTCGTGAACTCAAGTGTTTCGGATACAATATCCTCATCATGACAGCTAGAGTTGAGGGGGAGGATTGAATCTATAGGACTTTAAGCGTTTAAGAAAAGCAGGCGAACTCACTGAATTGAGCCAGAAATCAACAATGTTTCAAATAGTGGAGATTTCAATTGTGGGGGGAAATTTTCCACTTTGGTGATAAGCTATTCTATAAACTTGTGACTGCCTGGATAATCGAAATTGCCAAAATCACATGACTTGGTCACATGATCAGTGTTTATCAGAAAAATCAAAATGGCGGACAGGGAAGAGGAGCGGAGACCCTTACTTCAAGATGCTGGCCCTATCAGCAATGAACCGCCGCCCCCTTATAGCACAGGTAACCAGTTAGAACTTTAAAATACACATCTTTCTATTATTAATGTTGTCATGTCATTTTCTTAATCGTAGACGTCCATTGTAGATGATTTGTCCGAATTCTGAAATTTGTTTTGAAACAATAGATAAGATGCTTCTTGTCATCTGATATCATCTTGATAGACCATTAGTAATTATCTTACATTTATTGCGACATTCAAATTATGATTTTCAAGTATAAACTGTAATATGGGATGTTAATTGAATGAAATCTGCTTTCAGACAACCATGGATTCCTATTTTGATATAATTTTACTGATACTACATGTGTTGTTATCTTAGCCTATATAGTGAAATATCTCTTGAAAATACTACTGAGAGTCTTTGAGTAAAATTGCCAAACTTTATAGGCCTACATGAATTATCAATTATCAATATGTTCAGTTTGATCATTTTATATTTTTAAAGAAACGCATTCCCTTTCTTAGAAATAATGTTTTCATTTGAAATACACATACTTCCTTCCTCAAGTTTCCAATAAAAAGGACTTAGGAATGTTGTTGTCATGAGTTAATGAAATTGTCAAGTCATGTTTCACTTAAAGAGACAGGTTTGCCATCTGTTTCATCAATTGTAGCCTACCTTAGTCTCAGAAACGGGAATTGTTTAGCTAAGCTAATCAGTAAAAGTGGCCATGTTTATCCAGAATTATCCATGTTTGAAAGTTAAAATGATGACTCGTCTTTTCTTGAGACACTGCCATATATAGAAATCATTTAGAGATGGAAACTGAAATTCCTAGTTTGAGATATTTTTTGAAGAAATTATGCCGTTTTCTTACATTACTAGTACTTTTGAAGACTATATACATATATTCAAGACCCAATAAATCAGCCTTCGAAAAATGGCGAACATGTCTCTTTAAGCTGAAAATCTTAAATCCTGTTATTTTATTTTATTTATAGAAATTGAAACTTCAGTCCATGGTCCAGGACAAGTGGTGCCACCTGTCAGTCCCAATGAATTACCTCCCCCTTACACCCCCACCCCTCAGGGTGGCATCCCAATGATCAACTGTAAAGTTTGTCAAGCTATGATAAATATTGAAGGCAAACAACATCTACATGTAGTCAAATGTGGTGTGTGTCAGGAAGCAACTGTAAGTATCAACTGGTGATGTTTGTTGTAAATCATTTAGTTTTCAAAAAAGTACAGATATTATGATGATGTCTAATGTTGAAAATATTAAGATTTGTAATACTGAGCATTTCTTTTTCAAATTGACAGATATTTTATACCTTTTCTGTGAACTAAGAGTGAAAATCTATTCATGCCTTAAACTTAACATTTTTTCCTGGGTAATGCTTCTTGTGAAAACATCAGATATGATGTATGTAGTAAATCATAAATTCAATGTTTGTCTGTTTTCAGCCAATTAAAGCTGCTCCACCAGGAAAGAAATATGTTCGATGTCCCTGTAATTGTTTATTAATATGTAGAGACAGGGCGGTCAAAATAGCCTGCCCTCGACAAAACTGGTATGTTAATAATTTCTTAAGTGAGAAGTGGGGGTCTTTTGATTCCAATAAAATTTAGATGTCCAATCAGCAAGTGGCTCTTACCATGTGAAGTTTGATTTATTTTATGTTGAAGTTTTACTTTATTTACACTCAGTGTTCAAACAGTTTATGATAAATTTATCATTATCAATCAGGTAAAAGAGTCTGCATCATTATTTACCCAAGAATATAAGATGTTGATATAAATTACTCCTGTTTATTTCAGTGGTAGAATAGTAAATCTAAGTGGTGGATTTCCCAGTGTTACTGTACGATCACCAGGATCAATACGAGCTTCATGTGTCCACTGTCAACAAATATTTATAGTAAGTTATTATTCATATTAATTCTAAAATATCTTAATAAAAAACTTTCATTTCATTCTTGAGAATGCTGTAGATAGCTGAAATATAGAGCACTCGGCTGATAAAGTAAACATATAGATGATTATTGACTATGACTAATGGATATATTGTGCCAAGCCCAGCATGTGATAGCGTCTTCTATAAAGATTTGACTGATTGAATGTTTTTGAACAAAAATTCAACTTTGCTTGTTTTGTTTTTAACAGTTTGATGTGAGTACAAGAGCACTAGCTAGATGTCCCCATTGTAGAAATCTGTAAGTTTTTTATTTATTTTGTACTTGATTAATCAGGACTCTTGTTTTTGCTATATTTGCCAGTTGTTTCTTAATGAACTATCATAAATAACAATGTGTAGAACCTGCTTTTGAGTTTTGGTTTCGGCATCAACTCTTTACCCTTTTTTGATCACCATGGAATTGTTTCTCATTAAGTTGATAAATATCTATTTCTTTTAGGTCAGCTGTTGGAACAAATTATGCTAAAAATCGTGGTCATGTTTGTTTGATATTAGGATTGTTATTTATCGGAGCGGGGGTTGGTGTCACCGTAAGTATGACTTGATACAGTTTTTATACGCCCACATCTCTCTATTTGGACGTATATTGTCGGCACCCCTGTCCGTCCGTCGGTCCTTCAACATTTGCTTGTAAACACTCCGAAAACTAGATTTTTTGATGGAATCAAATGAAATCTGGTATGTGTATACATATTCATAAAACGAAGATCAAGTTCGGATTTGAGCTATTTTGGACCGTTAGAAGCAGAGTTATTGCCCTTGCCCCAAAATCTTGAATATTTACCATCCGCATGCCGTGGTGGGCGTATATGGCTGTGGTCTACTATCTTTATATCCAGTTTTTGATACTATTTTTTATCTCTATGTATGTGAAATTATTTGGGGACAAAAAGGAATAAGGAAGCTAACGAGTATGAACCTCACAATCTTGTGTCCCGGACTCTATATTACATTTTTAACATTTAACCAAAAACAATGACCCAGAGTGATACATCAAGTCTGGTGGTTTCTGGTGACTGGCACCAATAGCTGATACACTCTTTATTTTGAGACTTATTTGAATTCATTAATGTAGTCCATAATCCTGTTTGATGTTGGAAATTTTATTTGGAAAACATCTGTCCTGATATTAAAAGATGAGCTCTTGTCATCTAATTATTATTTCTTATCAATTATTTTCAGGTTGGAACATTGGAATTAGCAGAACAAAATGGAGGAATTTATGTTGTTTGGACAGGTAAGATATGAACCTATGATATATTTGGCTTTTCATACAAAACCAGTTGAAGTAGACAAGATCAAGTTGCATTCAGTGTTTTAAAAGAGGAGATGTACTCTGATTTCTTAACTGATCCACAACAATGTATTTTGTTGTATAGCTAGATATATCTGTTAGAGTTTTAGACTGAGACTTGCTGTCTGGAAGAGTAGAGAAATCCAGATTTTGAATTGATGATGTTATTTTATTGTATTTTTCAGGGGCCTATATCCTGGGATTATCTCTATTAATAAGAGCTTGTTATATGTATTCTATTAGAACTAGTACGATAGTCTCCAACACTTAAAACTATATTACTTACTTTTTACTGGTACTTACAATTCTTTTATACAGGGGGGGGGGGGGGGGGGGGGGGGGGGGTACACTTATTTCTCTGCAACTTTTACATTATGGGGAAGGGGATAAATATAACTTTGTCTATTTTATAAAGGGGTGGGGAGAGTTCAGCTTGTTTTAGAGTTGAGAGGATGTGGAAGGGGGATAGGTTAAACACAGGGGTGGGGTGAGTCCACCGAATTAAAAGGGTTCGATTGGAGATTTGAAAGGGTGGGTAGTTATTTTAGTAGAATTTTTGACATTTCTTACCTTTGCTTAAATGTTGAAAGTCAAGTCGATGCACAAAACCAAAGAGATTTAGGCCAACTAGATTTTATAGCAAATACAGCTCTAGATATTTTGTAAGAATTAAACCAAAATGAAATATTCAGAGCTGTATTTTAGATTATTGGAAGTCTACTGATTATTGTTCTCGGTTTAAAACTATATTCCATGATCAAATTTCAACGTCAGGGATTAAAGTTTCCTTGTAAGACAATGGACTGAACAGGCCGTCTTTTTGAATGTTAATGAATTTAATTCTTTAGTGCTAATTAGTAAAGATATAGGCTAAACGTTTTTTGTTAATATTTTTATGTAGATATTTTGTTTTCTTCTGTTGACGTGAATATTTAAGGCATATTCGGTGCAAATTTATTGTTAATTTGCATAATGTGCTTATGAACATCATTCTCGATGTTTGATAAATAAGATAATTATTTCAGTCCCTGTCATTGTGTTTATAAGAATAATATACATATTTCTACATTGTTAGCCATTATGAATTTGTCTGTGTTAATACTGTTGATAGTCAGTACATTTATGATCTTTCAAAGATCGATGCCTCGTGCATTGCTTTTGAGAGTCTACCAGTGTTGCCTCTATTTAACCTTAAAGTAACATAACTGAGTTAAAATGTCCAAGATGTGCATATATATCGTAGATTAAACCATCATTACATTCTTATAAATAGCAACTTTAGTTGGTGCAATTAGTTTTTTCTTACAATTTTTTTAATAGTTTTTATTGTAGTATTCTTATTATGTATTTTTTTAGCCTCAGCTCAGTTAAGAACTTCAGCCCTGCGTTCAATTGCCTCCATTTTCAGAACAGTTTTCATAAGACATTTGTCACGCTTTTATTGAGATTGGGATGGGAAATGTTACAAGAAATCAGAAAGGCCTAGTAACGTTTTATGAACTGGATGCAGGGCTGAATAATCAATTAGTACCCAAGGATTTGCTCATAATCAATGCAATATGTGACCCCGCACATGGTATCAGGTATTAAGTTGCACTGCCCAGTAATAAGCTGTCAGTGAAGTATTAAAGGGGACTCAAATCTAGATATTAAATTGACTATATCTTCTAAACGGAGAAAGCTATTGAGATGGAATTGATATCAAAATGTAGCTGATGATGCCAGGAATCCAAATATACTGATAGCTCTACATACACCAAATGCTACTTAATACCTGGTTATATTTTAGTTCTTTTCTTGATTGATATACGTGTATACCATGAATAGCCACCATCAAACAGTGATATGTTGCAGAAAACTAGTGGAACTTCTACAGTGTACTGCCCAATCACAGATATACATGTCTATAGCTTATTATAAAACTGTGCCATTATTTTTTAAGCTTTATGTTTCAGAGCTAAGAGCTCTAGTAACTTTCATAGCAGACAAATTTCTTTAAATGACCATAGATAGAGAATCTACAATGACCATTGCTAATTATGAAATCTTTATTTTGTGCCATTGTTGATTTTTTTATGATTTGATTAACTGTATGTTATTGTGTTGAATTGAAAGATGTTGACCCTAACTTGATTTATATATTTATTAACTCTTAGCTGTATATATTTTGTTTCTTCTGACAACAAAATGGACAATTATTATTGAGCCAAGACGTTTGTGCATATTTAAGGATTGAATGTAGATTTTTTCTTGTTCATTCAAATGAAAAAAAGGCTACTTGAGAGTCATCTCTAGATGTGAACCAATATCTTTGTTTTCTATTAGTACACCTACTATCATAGCATTCCAAATAAGGTCACACGTTGTTACTATACAAGCTCTAGCATGTTTTTTTTTTAGCTCGTTATAAATATAATGTACACATGTACGATTATCTTGTTACTAATTCTGAAATATAAATTTGTTTTCTGTTTTTCTGCCTTATTCCTACCTCTAAAAGACAGCTTACTGTGTCATTAAGATGATTTCATTGACAGGGGGTCATCCAAGCATCCCTTTGTTGATTTTAGAGGGCAGTTGTCATGGTGAACGGTCAAGGTAGCCTATCCCTGGAATATTTTCTGTGGGAAGCTGGTGTTCTGATGGATGTATTTTGTTTTGGTCAATATTAAGTCTGAATCAGCTAAAAAATAATATGGAAGATACAGTGAGAAAAATGTGACCAAGTAGTTTACTTCACCAATATGAAAAAATATACCTACTCTATTAAAGTATGCTGGATGTAAAATCTTGGGACATTGGGTTAGTTCCCCACAATCCCCACCCACAAAGACATCTCTTAAACTCAACTGTATCATATTTCTGCCATGATTATATATTTCTACCGTGTTTTTTTCCTTTAGCATAAAACTGTTATAACAATGATGGCTCAACAAATAAAAACACAGAATAATTTTTGAACATGTTTAATTTTTACTAACATGATATGAAAAATGACCAGAATATGATTGAAAAATTTAAGATACGAAAATAATTTCCCTGAAATATACTAATAGGATGGAAAAATTATTGGCATAGTTTCTTTACGAATGATGCAGAAATAAACAAATATATGAGAACAGGTGAAATCTTCACTTGTTTTACAGAACAGAACCTGTATTTAAGGTCAAATGACAAATAACCTTCAACGGCAAAGTTACTACTCAATTGAACAGATTTCTTACTGTCCTTTTGTTTTGATCTGTAGATAATTTCGGGACTTCGGACTTCCTGGATGTTTTTATGGAATGTAAATTAACTGCATTGATAACAGATGAACAATGATGTTATCTCTCACATACACAAACAAAACTATCTTTAAGCTTTAAGGGATGCAGTCCCTTATTTAACTAAATATCATAACTTAATTTTAAGACTGAAAAAACAAGATAATATCCCTTTAATTGCTCTTTATCAAATTTCGCATAAAAATTGATTTGAATATTTTTTTTTGGCTTTTTAAGTACGTAAATACACTCACTCCTTACATTTTCATACACGCACATGCATACACACAAGTGTTCCAAAAAATAAAATCTCCATGTAATGTCATAAACAAAACCCCAAAAACTGAAACGAAAGTAGCACTAGAATCCATTTTTATGGATAAATTATGAAAAAAAAAAAACAGTGAAAAATAAAACAAAATAGCACAAAGTATTTGCAAAAATACGAACCAAAATTAGGTTCTGATCACATGTAACTTTTGAGGTATGGAATCTAATATGGCACAACAAAATTAAATTGAGAACCATCAGCTTTCTGACAACGCTTTCTCTCAACACCTGTAATTCACAATCCCATTTCCTTTTTTTCTCCAAAAATTTACGATTTTTACTGAAAACTGTTGACATCCACAACACGTAGAGGATCATTGATCAATCCATATTTAGAAATAGTTTTCTCTGAATTAACGTAAGCAATTTCTTTCGGACGTGATTTATGGATGAATTTTCCACCGAAGAAATTTGGCGTATTAACGAAATGATCTTGAGCTCTGTGATCTGGCTGGTATTTATCATGCTGCCATTTTTCTGTATCGTATCTTTGAGAACTCTGGTATCTTTCTGAACCATTGTATCTTTCTGACCTTAGTTTGTGGAGCTTCTCCGGTTGTGGGACGAAATTTAAAGGTACGTCATTTTCTGGATTAAAATGATCATGCGGCCATCTTTCCTCTTCAGGATTTTGGAATCTTTCGGAAGCCGTACGGTCAAATCGATCAATTTGCGTTATGTCATCATATGCAATCTCTGCCTTGACTTCATAACGGACTGGCGATACGTCATGAATTTCTTTAACCATGACCTTGTATCTAACATGTTCGCTGTCTGCTACTGGAACAGTGTTGTTATTTCCACTAGGATGACGATATGAAGGAGCTCGGACAGCCTCGGAACTATCTTGAGGTTGAGTATTATTGTTTCCACTTGCTCTCCGGAGATTTGGATCGCGTACTGGTTCCGTATCCATGTGTTCTGAATCGTGGATGTCAGTGTTGTTGTTTCCGCTATTTTGTCTTCCGAGATTTCTAAGTGACGTAGCTTCTGAATGATCCTTTTCCAATGATTTGTTGATCTCACTAAAAGTGACGTTGTTGTTGGAGTTCCGATTCTGTGATGCTATATTTCGAAGAGTGAAAGTTTCAGAAGTTTCTGCAGGCATGTAATATCCCCCGAAATCTTTCTGAAGAGTGTTGGCTCGACCATACGGGTGTTCTAGATCCTCATCGTTCTGGGAGATAGTTGCCATGGGTCTTCGATTACGATTCTCATAACTAGGTCTGGCATTCAAGAATATGGTATCATTTAAAGGTCCGAGCTCATCAGGATTTATATATTCTGGTTCCTGAAAGTAAAAGAAAATTTTACCGAATAAACAACATAAGCTCCCTGAAAGAGATATCAACGAATCTAAATACCAAATAAAAAACTTGTGGAGTCTCCAAATTGGCATCAGATATTTCTGAAGCGGAAGCATGCCCAAACCTCCAGAAAAAATAACGTGTTTCCCTAAACTATTTGCCCAAATGAGACACAGAACCCTAGCACCTCGAAATTGTTCTATAATTTTCATTAGACTGTTTAGAATTTACCTCTGTCACAATATCAGGAATTTCAGTTCTAATTTTATTCCAATCTTTTGGTTTACTGTGGGTCAGGTAACTATTAGCCAGCATCAACAATTCTTTAGATGAGTATTTCCGATTCTCTGGCACTAAAACAAGAGATACAAATTAAAAATTCATAATTTGTTCGGATTGAAAATGATATTTAAATTTTTTTATTATGTACGAGTTACCAATCCACCATGAGCGATCTCACTGTTATAAAACATCTTACTGAGTCTGCAGTCAGTTTTTCTCTTTGACTTTTGATTACAGCTACCCTAAGATATCGAAACTTGCATTGGACTGAGTTATCCCACGGAAACAATATTAGAAATAAAGTTAAAACTTACACGATGAAATGCTGTGATTCATCACTGATGATTCTTGATCTTCTGTAAAACTTGTCTGGAATGAAAAAAAAAATTAAAAAATAATTATTTATCCTAACTTAATATAATTTGTTTTGTAAAAACTAAAATTTCATTAAAATTCTGAGTAGATCTGTTTCCAAATCCTATTAATTCAATTTATTTGGCATATTAAGAAGACTTAATTCCACCTAGTTTGTTGCATTTGCAAAAATAAGAGTTTACCTCTTGGCTTTTCTCCCCTTTGTCTGAAGTTTCTATTTTTATCAGCTTTGCCTCCAGTTGCTGGGTTACAATTGTTGTTACTCTCTAAAAAAAAAATCAACCAGCAAATTTTAGTGCAACCTGTCAATTTCATGTCAGCCCGTCCAATCTGCACCATTTACACAAGGTATTATCTCTATGTCTGCATAAAATGGTCCCCTTGTTGAAATTTAAAGTGCCTACTTACCATTAAAGTTCTAATAGAAGTACTTGCTATCACCAACATGTCTCCTGTATACTCCAAGGTTGCTGTGAAAAACTTGTTACTTTTACTACAGAAATATAATCACTCAGAAAATTATAATCTATTAGTAGGGCCTAGACTGAGACTGGATATAATGTGCCAATCATCTATTTGACACCCCCATCATTCTAATGAACTCTTCCGCACATGCATAATTTCTATCAATTACTTATAGTATCTATAAGATTGGAAGAGCTCATTTGTAATATTAGATATGTTTATGTTGCCTGTCAAATCCTATCCAAAATTGATTTTGCAGTGATTTGCATATTCATATCGTGAAAAATTACATGGCAGCCAATGTTTCACACAGTTCATACCTATAAAACAAAATTTCATTACTTACCTCTTTTCATTGTGGTTTTCAGTTGGTTGAGACTTTTCTTGGGTATTAGGGTCACCTTGCTAAAATACAAATTTGAAATTATAAAGGGACAGCATCACCATCCATTTGACCAGCCATACCTTAGCTTATCAGTAATAATAGTGTTCACAGCTCAGCTTCAAAATTAGAGCCTTCAAATCCATGTGTATTCAGAATTATCTACTATAATATTCAAGACCGCGCAAATAGCAAACTATGGCCTGTAACAACCTTTGATGTATTTTCAAGCTATCAGTAAGTTTATATAGAAAGGTTTATTTAGATAAACAAATTGAAATTGTTGTGATGTGTTAAACTTACATTAAAACCTTCATCTTGTGGTTCTTCTTTAATTCTTATGTCTTCCATCTGAAAAAAAAATTCATAAAGTTTATAATTCAGATTTATAGGACATCGTTATTTTTCAGGGACCTTTTCTTAATGAGGCAATTAAGAATTTAAGAAATACAGTTATCTGATTGGCTAATACAGACATATCTTAAACATGTTCAAGTGATTAACCAATCAGATGACTGGAATTATAGGCCTAAGTTATCTTAGACTTTGCCACTTTAAATTCTGTTTTCTAAACTTGGCCAGTGACAATGGACTTTGATTTTGGTTTTAATGGTTAGAATTTTAATAATGCTAGATCATTGGTTTATGGATTTAGTTGATAAATATCTTACCGAAGGCAATGGTGATGATGGTGGGGTAGATTCATGTAGTGGGCGTAGCTTCTTTAACCCTCGTAATTTAGGCGCCTTCATACATAGTGTGGACATCTTGCTGGTATAAAATTTTCTATAACAATAAGGTGCCAATATTTAATTCTCTAAAACCAGAAGATTAGCAATTAGGGTTTTCAGGTGTGCCTAAATATATGCCAAAGACTGAAAAGAATAAGCTCCTCCTATGGCCACCATTCTGGCATTCAAAGATCAAAATGGTGAAAATGCAGATTGAATATTCGATGGAAACATAAAATCATCAGGAAAAAAACTATGAACAGTAACTTAAGCCAAGTAAAACAAGATCAGGCGCAGGGTTCGACTTCAGCCAAAAGATATCATCCATTGGCATTGCCTTGTCACTTGTGGTTTTGGCCTTGACATTGATCACCTCCATTCTGAAAGTTTTCTAACTAAGATGAGTTGCAAATGTGATGTAGTCTAATTTGTAAGTTAATTGGTGGCGGGAATTTGCAAAACTTGCAAACTTTAATATGACATTCAAATAAACAACAAAAAAGTCATAAAAACTAACCTAAGAAGTAGGTTCTTACTGAAGTTGTCTGCACCCTTCTGAGTCAGGAACTGTTATGACCGTCCACGTGACGTATCCAGAATTTAATGGAAGTTGTCCTGCAAAAATTTAACTCTGGAATCAACCAACTGATACAATAGGGGTGTTAGCTTACAGTATTTTTATTGGGGTGGATTAAAGTAACGTTATGTAAGATTTCTAGAATTGAAGCTCCAATGGATATCAAGTCTGTGATTTCAGTTAACTGGAAGCGGATTAATTTGTCATGTAGCATCCTCACCATAAAGTTGTCCAGGTGTTACTGACTCTTATATAGATGACAGACGATAGCTTGCAAGTGTTTTAAGTTTACCAAGGAGTAGGGCCTAAGAAATATCTGCTGACGACACAAGAACTGGTTTAAATTGTCGCAGGGAACCGTTTCTGCCTGGTGCTATGAACCTCTTGCAAATTACCCCCCCTCCCCCTAACTTAACATGACAGGGAACTACCCTTAGTTTTTTTCTCTCCAGGAACCCAATAAAAAACTGCTTCCTGTGACCACATCCTTGATATTTGGTTCTAATGCCCCTATATGGTTCAATAACTCATCCAGACCCTGATGAACTGATTTGCCAGAAGAGATGCTTATCAGATTAAGAAAAAGCTTATATATAGGTACCATATACATATGCCAATTGAAGTGAACGGATTCTAAAATCGGAAAAAATTAGTATAAACTTGTGTATTCTAATTATCCTCACTGTCGCATTTTTCTTAATCCTTTTGAAATAGATAAACCCCGAAATCCTTGAAGATTAGACCTATAGAGCTCGAATCATAACTTAAACGGTCCAATCTGTTATAAATTACAGACCCCTGACGTCAAATCCTTCTTATTCCTAAACCCTTTCCTGTCTGGAATCCGTACAGTTTTACTAGAAGTTTTACCTAGTATTCAAATTTTGTTAAGTGGAATATGAGCAATTATGATTGTAGTCTTTCTATGGTAAGAAATTGTCCCCTCCTTTCTTCTATGACCAGACAAACTTCATTTCAAATTTCAAATGTTTCTGTGAGTTTTGTGGAAGAAGGTGGACATATTCTTCTCCCCAATTCTCATGCTACGTTTTTCAGGAATCATTATTTTTTTTTATTGAATGACTTAACCTTCAAATAGATATGACAGTCCTTTAGCGGCAAAGCTATAGCCATAATTATTACCTAAATACTCTTTAACTTATCATTCATGGTTCGTATAAAACCATCCGTAATGAATGGGTATGCAATTCTTATCAGATGTTTCAGTGGCCACTGTAACATGGTGTCCTTAATATGACGGTTAGTTGCACATCTCTATACTTGACTGACAGCTCGGAACGATGTCAGTGTGACGTCACATGGCGCTCAAGATGGCGTCGATCAAGACACTCCCTCTCGCTTCATGTAGAAATTTCTAAATTCATGGATTAATTTTACGATAATTTACGAATCAAATTGAAAGGATTTGTAGTTAGATTACCGTAGATTGGAATAATGGCGTCTGCCAGCAACATACCAAGGGATGTGCAAGGTAATTAACGAAATTATTAATAATAACGTCGAGTTGAGTAGTTTATCCTGCTTCGCCAACTATTTTGTTTACGTTTTTGTATGTCAAATATTAGCAAGCCCCATGTCAACATCCTTGTTGTATGACTTTCTTATGGATTACCTGTCATTAACCTAGGATTAACGAATGTCCATTTTGATTTTCAGACAGCATCCGAGATGTAATGGATCGAAGGATTAAACTTGGAATTAAAAGACTTGTGAAACAGGAAATAAGGAATGATAAGACAGATAATAGAGTGTTGGTAAGTGGTTTTTGTTTTTTGATAAAATGCCAGGTCCTAGACTCACTAGACTTCAGGTGGAAAGAATCTAAGAAATGTTGAAATAATAGGTTTAATTATAGTCTATTATAAATCTGGGCCTACTGTACTATTTCAATCACTGAGTGCATGCACTGCACTAAAGTTTTTCCTTGAGCTATGCATTAATTGTATCTATAATTACCTAGCTAGGCTTATACTAATTTAGTAAACCAAACCAAGACTATGTTTGAGCCTTCAGTCGTAATAGTATCGCACATCATTGTAATGTAATGTTAGGCAAACAAACTTAGCCTTCACTGTTACTAAAAGCCTTATCTAATGAATTATTAGTAATATAACCTCCTAAATATCTGTTTCTTTGTTTATTTGTTTACCTCGAAAGGGTCAGGTGATTTGTTTACACATATAATGACAGTGCAATAATATTTAGTAAATCTATGTCATTATTAAGAATGTAGCAGTTTGGAATATTTTGACTCTTGACTGATAGAGATTCATTCTTAGAGCCTGTTTTTTTTTGCCAGTTGTTTTCCAAGCATGCTACTATTACTCAAGTTAAGCATCATTGAGCTAAGTGTCGGTTCAATAACCTCTATCTTGTTGGATATGTGGGTAATGTGAAGAGCCAAGGGGGCAAAGATTCAGTATTTGCTGCTTGGCAGTGATTAACTGAAATGGCGTAGGCATCTATCTTCTGGCAGTCCCTATTGAATGGTTCTACAATAATTTCAATTGAAATATATACCCCAAAAAATAATAATGATAACTTCAAGGCTCAATTTTCTGTTAGAATTATGATATAAATCCAAATTATGGCCCTAACTAAATCTAAAAACCTATGTCTGCTTTGACTTTGCTTTATCATGGCCCATGATAAATGAAAAGTTAAAACTTGTATTAACAAGTAGAGGTTGTAATATATTTATAGTAGCAGACAGTTAGCCCATTGTAATACTTTAGAGTCTAGAGTGGAAACCATAGAGATTAATTAAAACTTGACCTAATTAGCCTTAGTACTCATTAGTCTAATTAAATACTGATACTCTCACTGCAGTTGGTGGAGGTGGATGTTAATTTGTCATCTACCAATCTACCAACTTCTTGGCTAGTTACTAGAACTCTCTAGATTTGGGTGGAGTCTAAGTTGAGAGTTGTGTCGGCTATCAAATTGATAACTAGAGATTCTGACTGCTCAGATGGATGACAAATTCAAATTTTGTTAAGTGGAATATGAGCAATTATGATTTTAGTGTTTCTTTGGTGCACTAAATCCAGTGATTGATCAGATTTTCATAGATGTGAGGAAAATTTAGCCTCAAGATTTCCCAGAGTCCACCCCCAATTCTATGGTTTATCCATCAGACTTTAAAGATAGTTGACACAGAATAGTGTAGGCAGAGGAAATGCTGAGTAAAAAGGAATATTATTTAACCTTACAGCACAAACAGATTGTAATCTGTACTCGCAATTAGTGCTGGGATTCATTATGGAAATTTCCACTAAGACAGTGACAGAGTTACATATTTAAATACAGGACATGAATTAAGTTTAAAGTTTAAAGAATCTTGTTCCAATACTTAAGTGAACTTCCTAATTCCTAGTTAGAGCCCCTATTTAAATATCCTAATAACTGTTCTGTATTTAAACACCCTAAGCAAGTAAACAGTAAGATAATATTACAACTGAGCATATTGACTCAGAATTCAGGAAGTTTTATCAGGCTATTGACAATATTTATAGAAAAGAACATAATATATTATATGATTTGACTAGGTTAACCCTTAAATTATAATGACAGTCAGTATGTTATAGACATAGATCATGTTATTAGTTTGTTTTGACTTTATAACAGACTGTAGCTTAATCACTTAGAGTGTTGGAATAACTGATTTTGGTTAACCCTTTTATAATGATGACAGAGAGTGTTCAAACCTTTTTTAAATGTACCGGTACCATTCGTTGTATGATGCTTTAAATGGGTGTATTTGATACAATAAACTTATCTTATCTTATCTATATTGTATCATCAAATTGAAATGTAAAAACTGTAAAATTTTCATATTTCATATATTCAGAGGATTAAGCTTATACAGGTAGCGAATTTGAGCAAAATGTTTTTTTCTGGTAGGTTAAATGATAAGAATAGAACTACCCAATGTTATAGTTATTATAATAGTAGAAACTAATAGAAAACTAACTGGTTGGGTTGGGTCATATCTAAACTATTACTATTATTTATTACACCATAAAGTCTACCATTAATTATATATTTATTTATTTGTTATATAGACTGGGTTCTTTCAAGAATTGGTAAAACTCTAGGCTTATTTTTTCTTGTCAAACATTAATCTTATATCTGTTTTTATGTATGTTCTGTAAGGGAAATAGTAATACTTGGAACTTATTCTTCTTAGACCATGTTATTCTATATTATGATTAAGATAATAATTGACAGTGACAGTGACTTGACAGTGTTTATTTGTTTAATTCAATGCAGCCGTTTGTTACATGATTACCAAACAAAAGATTTAAAAACTTTATTGAAGATCTATATAAAAAAGAGTTGATAGAATGAGATCTGTAAGAAGTTTGTGAGAATTGTGTTGAAATGTAAGAAAAGTTGTTTAAAATAAAGATTATTTGGGACAATAAAAGTTAAACGAAGGTCAATTTGCCAAGATTGATTTTTTCTTGTTTATATTGACTCTCAGATTTACAGCTTTCTGGCCATTTACCACGAATTAGACCTTGTACATTGTTAGTCTTTCTACATTTTACTGGCACATTACAGTAGCTCACAAAGTCCCCGCCCCTAATAAAAGGTTCAATATAAAATGGTTTACAACTTATGTTGGGGCCCTACCAAAGGGCAGTATTATGTCCTTAGTTGAAAGAAAATAAGGGTGTCAGAATGCAGGAGAACAGGGGAGTGGGCCCAACCCTCTTAAGTCCAAGGACCCCCACTCATCTAGTTGAGCCACTGCTAAATTTATGTTATCTGACTTCTTACTCCTTGTCCAGAGAGCCTTTATCAATGCAGTGGTACTCTCCTATAGAAGCACTGGCCAAGATCACCACTCACCAGTCTGTAACTACTCATGTTCCTGTCTTCACCAGGAATAACGCCAGCGTCTTACACGATTCTGTGAATTTCTTTAATGATTATATTTCTCTATACTAAAGATGTTCCAGCCTAGAACAAATGAAATAGTTTTAAATCTTACTTTTCAACACATGCTTGGCCTATTGAAGAAGGGCATCGCCCTGCAGTATGCAGAACACCAAAGGGTAAAATTTCATTCAGCCAGTAGCACTAGGAGCCTGTTTTATTGTCCCATCTGAAATACTTAGACACTTTTCCAT
Organism: Lottia gigantea; assembly: GCF_000327385.1. Taxonomy (NCBI): domain Eukaryota; kingdom Metazoa; phylum Mollusca; class Gastropoda; family Lottiidae; genus Lottia; species Lottia gigantea. The sequence goes on along the minus strand of NW_008710892.1, from coordinate 657,043 downwards.
GTCAGCCTCACTGAAAGGCAGAAAGTGGGTTTAAAAATATTAAGATATTATCTTGATATATGCCCGTAAGGAAACCTGGATCTTCAGGTTAGAAAGGAAGTTAACTCACTGAGCAATCGTCTCCCCCTCCCCTCTCAGATGATAACATCAAGTCCACCTATACAACTGTCAAACTACAATTGAAGTATTAGTATGAAGTATTTGACACTATTATGCTGACTTCTACACTTGAGGTATTTACCAAGTTTAATGAAAGGTTAACTATTCACAATTGACTAGAGTGTTTATTCTCAACACAGTGTTTTTCTAACAACAATTACCTGGTAAAACCTGGCTACATCACTCTTCATCTTACACTGGTTAAGTATTAAGTCAGAGGATGAGGTGGCAAGATACAAAGTCATACTAACCCTTTCAGAGAGTTCTATTACTTGCTATATCTAGATTTCACTGTCCTGATGAGGCTTGTGTATCTGAAACACATGTCAGCAGCACTATTCAATGTGGATGCCTCGATTTAAGGTAACAAGCACTAACAAGGACAAACTAACAGTGCAGTTGATTTGGTTCTGTGTGCCAGCCATGTATGATTGGTGTCAAGGGATGCTGATTTGTCTATTTTTGTCAGTCTGGTCTGATTGGAAAAGTGCCATGATTATCTGAAATTGAGCTCTTATTAGCACTATATCACTTCAAATTGAAGTCTCTGTTATAAATAGATATATAAAAACTGATGAATTCCAGGGTTATATAAACTATGGCTGCAGGTCATCTAGAATAGAACTTTGTCAGTCAGTCAGTCAGTCCGATACTAATATACTATACAGTATATTATAGTGTTTATCTTAAACTATCTCTAGTGGAAGACACCTGTTAATCACAGAACTCTTACAGATTGACTTCCAGGCAATCTTGAATTTCAGGAATTTTTTAAACTCTTTTAAAATACTATATCGGGTGTTCCAAAAAAACCCACGACATCCTGAAGTATATCTCTGAGACTTTTGAAAGAGATCAGTTTACCAACAGCGGAGATACTACCTGTCGAACTTTGGGACATTTTCATGGGACACCCGATATTAGCAATAGTTGTTATAAAGAAAGTATTTACCATACATCACAGATTTTCATCAATAGTTCTGAGCCCTGTTTCAACTAAGATACAATCCAAATCAGAAATATTTGGCTATTAGATTGGCTGATAAATTTGACTTAAATAGGAATGAATTTTAGTGATAATTCAATCAGTTGACTGGAACAGACACCAGTAATAACCATAACAACCTAACCTATGTGGACCCTCTGAAATGATGCCAAATTTAGGAATCAGTTGCAGACACTAACTCCAGTGCAATGGGCATAAAAAAACATCTTTAGTGATATTTAGGGGCAAAGATCACATTAAATAACGGAACAGGATTTTATTGTATAGTACTCCTACTAATAGTTCAAAAACTTCAATTTTACTCCCTGTCCAAAATTATAATCTAAATAAAGAAACACAATTTTATAGTATACTACTCCTGAGTTTTATTGTACACAACATTTCAACAATTAGGTGATTGATGACAATGTAAATTGTTGAAACATTGTATGCAATTAAACTCCGGAGTAGTATACCATATAAACTGATGATGACAATGTAAATTGTTGAAACATTGTATACAATAAAACTCCGGAGTAGTATACCATATAAACTGATGATGACAATGTAAATTGTTGAAACATTGTATACAATAAAACTCAGGAGTAGTATACCATATAAACTGATGATGACAATGTAAATTGTTGAAACATTGTATACAATAAAACTCAGGAGTAGAATACCATAAAATCTTGTTCCATTAGGTAGTTTTTATTTTTGGATGTAGAGTTAAAAGAGAGATTTTGAGCTATTAGTAATATATATATATATGAGGTAGAGAAGTGAAATAATCTAAGAATGAATCATACCAGTATATATCTATCTATCATCGTGTTATATAGAAACTTAATTACTTATATATATTATAGATATGTATTTACTTATCTTGTAAGGTGTATTATAAATTATAATTTGTGATTATAGACTATAGTTTTATTAACTGATCACATGTTCTTCACTCTGATGGCTTTTTTTGTAAAAGAATCTTTTACTTTGCTCATAAGTCAAAGATCTACATTTCAAAGTTTAACCCCTGTTTCAAGAACTAGATATGATGTATGAAAAATTGTCATTCACATTTAGGAGTTGACATCATTGATGATACTTATGCCTGTGTTATTTGACATGTCTTATCTGATCTGACACTAATAGTAATATTAACACTACTGATGCCTGTGTTATTTGACCCCTGTTTTACTCAGTTAGTAGATAAAACTATATAGTATATAAAACAACACTACTAATGCCTGTGTTATTTGAAATCTAGATTTGTCAAGAGTAAATTTCTTAAATAGATCACTGAAATTGTCATTTACAGTTGGACAATATAAACAGTGCTAATGCCTGTGTTGTAAACGGTACTAATGCCTGTGTTATTTGACCCCCGTTAAGAGTCAACATGTCAGTAGATAATAGTGACTAGGTTTAAATTGTAAGAAAGATTGACCAGTAAGGTTAATTCTTAGATCAACACTAACCACTTTTATTCTTAACTTGTTTTTCACTGTTCTTTCCATGTGTATCTGAAACCATGATAGACTTTACTGTCAATGTCATGAATACAGAATGCAGGGCCTTTATTGGATTGCACACAAGAAAATACAGCCAATCAGAGGCCTTGACAGAAAGTCTATAAACCATAAGTCTTTCCATCGAGGGCTTTGATTGGCTGTATTCTCTTGCATACAGTTCAATCAAATTGCTGCATCTTTGATACTGTGATACAAGAAAGGTGGCTATTGAAGTCAAGGTATATGCAGCAGTTCATAATAACTTGACATTTTGAAGATGGTTTACTGATCAACTTTTGAAGTATATGTGTTTATTTGTATCTTTCAGGCGTTTTCTCCATGTCGATTGTTTGTTTTAGCAGCTAAAGTGCCTTCAAAGGTAAGTGCAGTGTTTTCTTAACCCTTTTACTCTGATATACCAACATTTCATGACTTTAAACTTGGGGTCGTCAGGTTGTCTTGCTGTCATAGGTTAGGATTTGACGCCCACGATTAAAGTTTCTCATGTAACAACTCATTCTTGGTGTTTGAAAAAAAATACAAACAAAGCCTTCGATCTAATTAGACAGACAAGAAATCATCCCTAATTTAAAAATGAGTTCTTCCAATCATACATATACAGCTGCATATTGATAGAAAGTATGCATGTGTGGAAGAGTTCAATAGAATGATGGGGGTGTCAAGTTGATGACTGGCACACTTGATCTAGTCTTGTCAGCAAATATTCTGGTCACAAAAATCCTCAACCAATCATTGCATCAAGGGGAAGAAATAAAAACTCATAATGCATTTGTGATATCAGGATGGGGATTAATTTTTACCAACAGAGAAATTTGTCTTCTATCTTGACCTAGTTTTAAAGAGTTTGAATAATTGAGTCGACTTCCTTCTATGTTAAAATTAAAATTTCTTAGTATTACACTTCCATAATTCAACGAAATAAATTGAGTATTTTTATATTATCTTATATTTCCTTCCTATTTGTTTGTTATAATTCTATTTTTCCTTGTTAATACAACCTAATCATAATGAGAAAACCTACTGTACTAATCCCAATTACAAGTCAAAGTTCAAATAAATCATTAGATCAAAGTAAGATAATTCCAACAGACATGAAAATAGCTATCTTGGACTAATGATGGAAATGAATGACAAACCAAGAGTCTGCAGAAACAGTGAGCACTTTCTGCCAAGTGCTGTGCACAAATAATAATTTTTATTTCTCCTGATCTTGTATCAGGTCACTAAACAGCAGATATTGGCACCATTGCAATATTTAAAGTCATTACTAGTATTATTCTAGAATGATATAGTTTATTTTGTTTTTATCAATAATAATATATTTATCTTCTATAATTTCAGCTAGAACATACCTTTCACTATTTAGATATTCAAGCAATAGAAAGTAAAAAACCAAATCAGGTACATTTAACTCTTTGTTAACTCTTTGTTAACTCTTTGAACACTGAATGTAAATGAAATATAACGTCATATACCCTGAACTCTAAGTAATAAAAGTAAAAGCGTATGATGTTAACGTTGTATGATGTCACTTAGTTACGAACGGTATATCAACTGCTCAGGTATATATGGCCATAAAACTTTTTACCTTGTCCAGTAAATTTCGACAAACTGGAGTTACCCCACAAGACACAAAATCTGTACCAGGCCAGACAGGTACCTATCTAGATACACGTATATTCAGGAACACGAACAGCATGAATATTGTTCAGCACAACGTGGCTTCTATTTGTTGTTTTTTGTCTCCTATATAATTCTGTTGTTTTTTTGCAGTTACAAATTACAGTAGAAGGAAAGACCTATTCATTTTTATCACAAGAGGCTGAGACAGATGAAATTAATCATATGATTATACATATTGGTGTTTCACTTAAAAATATCTTTCCTTCCTTCCCTCTAGAGTAAGTATTTAGACTGGGGTAGGGAAGTAGGGTGTGGTGGGGCCAGCATCAGACAGACAAGGCCTGGGGTAATGGGGAAGGGACAGAGGCAGTAGAATGGGCCATGAAATAAAGAGGGGGGCTAATTTTAAGTGGATACAGATATGGATGGATATGGAATGGATACATACGAGCACTTATTGGATACTATTTCAGTGTTGCCATTTATTCATTCACTCATTCAATCATTCATTCATTCATTCATTCATTCATTCATTCATTCATTCATTCATTCATTCATTCATTCATTCATTCTCTCATTCATTAATCAATTCATTCATTCATTCACTCCTATATTCGTGAATTGTAGAAGATTAATTGTAAAGATAGATGTACAGCCAGTAGAACGTATAAAGACAATGTATGATATGATAAAGGATATAGAGAGTAAAGAACTGGGACCATGTGGAGGGTTCACAATGATGTATGCTTGTATGTGTGATTACCATTCTCTACCATACAGAGAAGAAGTAGCCTGGGTAAGGATTGTTTAAATCAATTGAAAACCATGGTTTTTACTTTGATTGAAATTAACTTGTTTTAAATATATAGTTTTCACCATGACACATGCATCAGAATTTTTTTTTACCTTGAGGATTCGAACCCACGGCACCTTATTGCATAGCAAATGACAATCCAACTAGCTACTGACGGAACTATTCCACTGTCACAAAAAGACAGTGTTCCAACCAAGCGTTACTGGGAAGTATTGATGTTTACACAGTATAAAAGGTGTTAACCACTTCAAGGAGCTTGGCACGGGTAAGGATTGGTGTTATGGGGTGAGAGCCAATACCAGGCTGACTCTTGAAAGCACTGGTACAGGCATCAGAATTTTTCTTACCTTACCTAAGTCTTATTCCTCAAACTAAACAGAACCAATTAGATTAGATTTATGATTTTATGTTGTTTTTTTGTAGGATGTTGACACTATATATTTATCTCAAGATTCTCGTGAACTTTGTCTCCGTGATTTCGATCATCTCAATTCTAAGTAAGTTGTTTTCTTGCTTTTTTAATACTTATTTGTGAATATTGGGGAGAGCATGTTCTTACCCTCAAGTGAATCTGAAAAAATCTCAGTCAGTTGATAAAACACACCCTGTCCTGAGATAAAAATCATAACAACATAAGACAGCTATTTCTTTGACTATGTGTCTCCTTTCTTTAAGAATTGAATACCAATATATAATGCACACCTCCAGTTTGACGAGCCTGCCGTGTAAAATCTGTGTTCTCTAAGGTTTATGTGTAACAATGTTTTATTTTACAGAGATCTAGTTCCTATTATTGCTGCATTAGAACATAATTCTTGGTTTACTAAGTTTAATGCTAATAATGTTAAATTGGTAAGTCTTTCATATTGTTGATATTATCTCACTTAAACCTTTTTGAAACCTTTTCTTGGTATGTTTAGTGTGAGGACATACTCATCAAATTACCTCCCCTTGGCAATAATATCCAAATAGCTTTGAGGAGATGAATTTTAACCAATCAAATAACCTTTTTTCATACGAGGGTTTGCCTTCATTCACAAAACTATATAGTATTTGTGGTGTTGGAAATCCTTCACATACATTAGGTTACATGAAAATGAATTATTTTACGTATTTTATTTATTTGTTATATATTTACAGTCAGCTGAATGTTGTAATGAAATATTAAAAGTGATGAGACGGAATGCTGTAATAGAAAATCTCAGTCTCAGTAATACAGCTATAACTAAGTACGTTTTTACCCACAATTCATAGATTCGCATAATTAAATTTTGGTTGTATGTTATAGAAGGGCCATTGGGTTGTTAGTCATCATTAAGGCAAAAGCCTGACAAAAAAGACCATGGCAAAAATAATAATTGAATATCATTACCAGATAAACAGGCACAAAAATTCTCATCTTCAAAAGATTCAAATAGAGGTGTCTCTAGCCTTTGTATATGACCAAAGATCAGTAAGAATGTAAATCGAAGACACTTATGGCTTCTATTTCCATCATTCTGATTTCCAGTGAGACGTCTGTGGTTACTGTAATTTCAGAAAAACTTGACCAGATTATGAGGTCACTATCCCATAATGCATCAAAGTCAAAATTGCTTTTGTATAATTGATGAAAACAATATAGTTCTTTTTTGGATTGGAAAAACAACTTAAAAGAGGAAATATTTTTTCTTTCAGAGATTATGTACAGAAATTATCAACAGCTATATTATCTAACTCTGGTACTCAGTTATCAAAATTAGATCTTTCTAACAATTTACTAGATGATAGGGGTAAGTATTAATATAGAGACTCTGGGGGTGGGCTATAGAGACTGTGGGTGGGGCTTTAAGGTAATGCATCAATAGCTAGGGGACTTAGTTATCAAACTTGGATTCTTTCAGATAATATACTCCAGGGGTAATCTAAACATTAACTGAAATTCTCTGCCTCTGTCTCTGCCTCTGCCAAATGAATAATTTTTCAAAAATTTATAAAGATTCTGAAATATTTTCAAAAGAAAGCTGTAAAAATGTAGAGCAAATTCTTGCATTTGAAATGATATTCTGTCTATTTCAGGACTTCACCATCTAGTTGGTACTCTCAGTAATCTGTCTAAAGGTTTAACATCGTTAAATTTATCAAAAACTAATATATCAACGAAAGGTATTAACAAAATAGCGGAGATAATGTCCCAGAGTTCCACGATATCGTCAACGTTACAGACGTTAATATTAGCTGATAATAGTATTAAACCAGATGATTTAACAGTAAGTTTCACTTTTGATTGGTTAATAATTTTATTTAGGATTCAGTTAATATTATTTTTGTATCAACCAACATTTAATTGTGGATTGGTTGGTGAATTTGATGAGGAATAAAGTATCTTGCGTTGAAAAATAGGACCTAAGTTTTTATTGATTAGATTGTACCACCTTTTAAACTGTTATCTTATCAATAAATTAATTCATTTTGTAAATAATGATGTCAAATCTTTGTTTTCTTTCAGTTTTTATACACGTTTTTAGCTCGACCTAATTCTATCAACTATCTAGATCTTTCTAACACAGACTGCTCTATGGATATGGTTAGTTGCTACCTTGGTTTTCATTGCTAATTATAGTCCACTTTACAATCAGCAGATCAGAGATTTGAATTTTCCTATTATAAGTTGCTACTTTAAGGTGAAATGGTTTGGGTATAAATGCTAAGATTAACTGGGGCTGCTAGGCGATTAGGTGCCATGTGTTTAATTGTTGCTCAAGATAGGAATAATTCTGACGTTAAAGCCAGTGTTTTAGAAACTCAACTCAATATTGACTTTCAAACTTTATCCACAAAATGTCTCTGTCAAAAATAAACAACAATACTCTAAAATAGTGAATAGTCCTTGGTTTAGAGAGACCCTCATGACCACTGCCTGCACTATATAGTCCTAATGTCTCTTTGAACAAAACCAATTAGCTAAACTTTGTCAGATTAGGCATTTGGCTTTACTGTTACTTTGTTTTTTTTTCTAGTTATGTGGAGCATTATTAAGAGGATGTACCCAACAGTTAACACATCTTAAATTACCTGGGGTAGTGTTCACTCATAAAAAATCTAAAGATCTGGTCATACCTCAGACATGGAAACAGTTTTTTAACAGTGTGGCTGTTTTAGAACATATAGATTTATCTAATACCAAACTTCCACCTGAACCTCTCAAGTAGGCTTTCTGTTTTCTTTTGCTAAAAAACGGGGTTGGCGCTGGGAAATGCTCACATGCTACAAGTGCTACATGCTTCAACCCCTGCATACATGGAGATATACCTTTGGATTGTCAACCCAGTTTCTCCTGTCATTTGTTTGTTTGTTTGTTTTTTGTTTTATTTATTAAATTAAAATTTTTATTTCATTTTTATTTATTTCATTTTATTTTTATTTATTTTTAGAGAGATGTTGTTGGGTATCAATGCTAACAGACATATAAACAATGTACATCTAGATCTATCTAATAACGAGCTCCAGTCTCAGGGCAGTCAGAATATAGCTGTTACTATTAATAATATTGATAATATTACTAGCTTGGATCTCTCCAACAATGGTACGTTGGTTTTTTTTTATCTTGGCCAGTTTTTAAATCATTCTGAATAGTTCAGATATTTTCTAGATTTTTTTTATGTGTATTTTTCTATTCGCCAGGTTTTGAAGGAAACATTTAAAGGTGTTGTAAAGATGTTCAACTTTTCATATGTATCAGGGACACTGATAGCATCAATTTACATCATTCCAATTTTCAGTCAGACGTCTGTGGTTCCTGCAATTATAGAAATGCTTAATTATGACGTCAATATCACAAAAGCTGCTTAGATTAAAACAATGTTGCTTTCCATTTTCAGGATTTGACCAAGAACTAAGCCATCTACTTCCAGAAATAGCTCAGAATCGTTCTCTACGTCATTTAGCCATTGGTCGAAATTTCTCAGGCATCAAACAAAAGTAAGAGTTTTTTTTATAATATAAAGGATTATCACATTTTTTGGCAATTTTAGAACATATTTGTACCATAGTAGGACACTTCTATTTCCTCTTCTGTCTGTCCAACATCCATATTTTCAAGATACTTGTTTCCATTTTTTAAAACGTATTATATATATGTGTATTTTGTGTTTGTATGGTGTCAGGTCAGTTTGACTGGATATTTTGTTGACATCTCTGAGTATTGTATTATATTTAACGTGTTTATTATTTGTAGATATCAGCTACGTATATTAGACCATGTTGTACAGTTAATACAAGATGATGATTCGGTTAGTATTAATGTATATTTCTGTGTAAAGGGGCATTTTTTTTACACTTAAAAAGGCTTGCCAACTGTTTGTGTTCCAGATACACATTAAGTTTCTGCATTTACTGCATCATTGCTGATCTCTCCTTCAGTAAACTTCACCATATTAATGTTATATAATAGGATTGAAGAGTTGTGAAGCTTTGTTATTATATTAAATTGACATTGTTTATAATCTATGTTTCAGGCCTTACAGTCTCTATCACTAGCTGATTCTAAACTAAAAGCTGATACAGCGTATGTTGTTAACTCTCTAGGTAGTAATAGTTCACTAAGAGAAATAGATTTAAGGTCAGTAACCTGTTTATTCTTGTTTATTCTTGTTTATTCTTGTTTATTCTTGTTTATTCTGATGCTAGTGGCTAACAATGGCAATATGAATAATCTCTTAGAAGTTGTTTCTGTGAAATCATTAATTTTTGTATAGGTGCTATTTATTTTGTGTGTGCTAATAGCTTTAATTCTTGAGAAACTTATTATCTTTGCTTAAAGTCCATGTCTTGACCAGCTGGTCGACAGGATTGGATAGAATCTCTGTTGTAATCCATGTTAAATCATTGTCAAGAGGTTTGGTCAAGGACCAACTGGAAGACAGTTTTCGACAGTGTAATATATAAATATTTGTTCTATTTTCTAGTGGGAATCTAATGGGTGATATTGGAGCTAGAATGTTAGCTAAAGCCTTACAAATTAATACTCATATGCAAACCATATTATGGGATAGAAATAATACGACAGCTCAGGGATTTGAAGATATAGCAGATGCTTTAGAGAAGTAAGTTGTTATTGAAATTGTAGTTTTGTTAAAATATTTTGTATGGATTTGAGTATAGTAACAATGAATCGAGATCCAAGCTAGCTCCAATCCAAACTTCAATTTTTAATGTTCAATGGAAACAAGGTCAACCATTGCCTATGACCAATATGATTATTCATTGAATGTTTGAAAGCTCTTGATTTTAATCTCGAATTGTCTAATTTTTTAAACCTGGTTTTTTAGGATTTGCTTTGTTTTCCAAATTTACGCCTATATATTTTCACTTTTTCTATCCCCAGAAATTATACGTTAAAGAAGATGCCTTTCCCAGTAAATGATGCAGCATTGGCCATGAAATCAGAACCAGCGAGAACAGAGACAGCCTTACAGAAGGTTAGTTCAACTATTTTATTAAAAATAAATTAGTCTTAAACATTAATCAAATTTCACATAATTTTAAAGTTGTGGAATGAGAAAATAAGCAGTTAAAATATAAAATTCAGTCTTGACATAGAATGATAAGTAGGAAGTCACTGTAGTTAAGCAAATTATGTTGTTGCCAGAGTTTTGATACTTGTTTAAATTGGCTACGAACGAAACCTAACTGCCCAATGTATAATCCCAAAATGGTCGGCAATAATGTACAGAGAATTCCCGTTTAAAATCAAGGTTAGGTTATATATTTGTTGGTTTCTGTTTCAGATTGAATCATTGTTACAGAGAAATCACAACCCACGTAAATTCTCTAACGACCAGGCCTACAGACTACAACAAGGTTTTCTTATTAGCTCTACCCAACAGGTTCGTATTTACTTTACTTTATAAAATCAGAATTTGGAACTGATATGAGCTGTCCTTTAGAGAAGGGAATGTCTAAAAAGACCACAAGCTACATTCAAATACAAACATTTCTGCTGTATTGGTTTGTGGTCTGAGTCCCACCAGGATATATCGTGACATCATCGTTAACCTCTGCCGGTAAGAATGTTAGTATGTAAGGTAATAAGTAATCAAATTTTTGTGTTTTGTAGATGGTGGATAGACTGGTTGTTCAAGTACAAGATACTATCAACGCCTTGAATTTCGGCCCTAACGAAGCGTTTAAACCAGATATAGAAGAAGCTAATCAGGTTGTTCAAGATGCTGATAATTCTAAACAGGTGAGGAAGGACAAATCACCCCTCATTTTCTATTGAACTCTTCCACACATGCAAACTGCCTAGCAATATAATACTGTGTTTGTGTATAATTGGAAGAGCTAATTTGTACGATTAGGGGTGTCTTTGTTGCCTGGATAATCATATCTGGATGTTTTGAATTCAACTGCAACTGTTCTCTACCTGATTGGAAATTAAATTTTGTTTGTGGTGTTTTTCAGTTGTTACCAAGGTTACAAGAAATAGCGATCAAGTCTCAAGGTTCTGGGAATCCTGTAGAACATTCTCTACAACAAATAGCAGATGAACTACGACAAGTCATGGACAAACAAATGAAGGTATTTTGTCTAAGTTTATAATATTATATTCAGATTCTTATACTATAGACAGTTATTAAGAGAAAAGAAAGAAATGAGTAGTATATCAATAGTCTTCTTATTTATTTAATGTTATTAAGAGTACTTTTGTAAAAATTCAAATGAAATTAGCAAGCTAATAAAAATCTTACAATAATTGTTATTTGAAAAGCATTGATATTGACCAATTTATTCATTTTGTGTATTAAACCATTGATTATTAACAAGTTAAATGTTTTTGTCTTTCAGAAAAGTGTGGAGGACATGTTGAAATGTACAAGTTCCCACTGTTCAGCTGTCATGTCAGATAAAGTGAGCATTATTTTTTTTCATTGATATTGTCAAGGTGATTTTGATTACGTTGTACAGTTACTTGTAAAGGTGTTAAACAGTTTAAAATAGATTGTATTTGGTGCTTTCATCTTTAATTTTTACAGTGTGCTTGTGATTTCTTCATTTCTAAGACGAAGGTAATCTTTAATCTTGGTTCCTGTTTTTATTACAGACATTCCAATGTGAGCTACAAGAGGGGTGTGATTCGAAAAGTTCTATATCTAAAGATTTCACCAAACATATGTTAGATGGTGTAGGGAATGATGTTTATAATAAACTAAGGTAGGTCGAGAAATTTTATCGGAACTGAATTTCAATTTAAACTAACCAGTGAAGCAAAAACTGTTTCAGGCTCTCTTGTGGGTGTATGTTAATAAACTGGCAAATTATTCAGCGGTTTGGATCATTAGGGGTTTTTTTTAGACTAGATGGTTTCTTCAAAATATTGAGGGGATGGAACATTGTAAATTGTGTTAAATTAATCTAGATGTACTATATTGTTCAAACATTATTGGTGCCATATCAGAAAACATGTATAGGCTCTCCAGTTCACATCAAAAGATATAAAAAACAACGGAAAGAATGTTAAAAGTTTATGATATTTTGTTAATATATCTATATTACAGTGAATTAAACCTGGCAGTAGCAGCTCATATATCAGACAGTGTTATAGATCAGGTTATAGACGTACTATCTAAATCACATCGTACTCTGGTAGGTTTTATTTCATATTATTCTTTTAAACAGCTAAGAGACCCCTGTGTGCTAAGAGACCCCTGTGTGCTAAGAGACCTCTGTGTGCTAAGAGACCCCTGTGTGCTAAGAGACCCCTGTGTGCTAAGAGACCCCTGTGTGCTAAGAGACCCCTGTGTGCTAAGAGACCCCTGTGTGGTAAGATACCCCTGTGTGCTAAGAGACCTCTGTGTGCTAAGAGACCCCTGTGTGCTAAGAGACCCCTGTGTGCTAAGATACCCCTGTGTGCTAAGGGACCTCTGTGTGCTAAGAGACCCCTTGTGTGCTAAGAGACCTCTGTGTGCTAAGAGACCCCTGTGTGCTAAGAGACCTCTGTGTGCTAAGAGACCTCTGTGTGCTAAGAGACCCCTGTGTGCTAAGAGACCCCTGTGTGCTAAGAGACCCCTGTGTGCTAAGAGCCCCCTGTGTGCTAAGAGACCCCTGTGTGCTAAGAGATCCCTGTGTGCTAAGAGACCCCTGTGTGCTAAGAGACCCCTGTGTGCTAAGAGACCCCTGTGTGCTAAGAGACCCCTGTGTGCTAAGAGACCCCTGTGTGCTAAGAGACCCTTGTGTGCTAAGAGACCCCTGTGTGCTAAGAGACCCCTGTGTGCTAAGAGACCCCTGTGTGCTAAGAGACCTCTGTGTGCTAAGGGCTGTGCACATGAAACATCCATTTGACAGTTGGAAATTGAAAAAGAGTAAGAATTTTGAGATGGTGAATCATCCAATCACCTTGAAATTATTTTTGCGTCTTATCTTATTACCGTGTGTATTTTAGACGAATCACCTGAATCTAAGAAAGAGTGGCCATTATAAAGAAATGGTACGAGAAGAGAAAGTAGATACAGAGAAAGAGAAGAAAGCCTCGCGGGAATCACTAGAGATAGAACTGGATAATAAATCTTCCTCAGGGGTGAGTTGATATCTTTATCAGAGATTGCTTTTTGTGTGGTTTTGGTACTAACTGATTTATGTATTTGTTGAAAAATGGTTTGAGTAAGGATTTTTGGATGTTTCTAATGCTTTTTTTTTTTTTTTTTTTCGGAACTTTCTGATTTATTTCCTCATTGAAAAATGAATGGGCAAAGGCTTATCTAAAATTAATAATGCTTTTTATTTGGTTTTGGAATTAACGCGTATCGGTATTGATTAATGTTAGAAAAAACTTAGAGTTTATGATTAAAATTTAGTTTTTTGAAGGAAATTTAGTTATATCTTGTAGAAAGAGAAGCTATAGAATTTTGATATATTATTTGTAGACCTTTTGTTCCAAAACGTATCTTTTAAGTGCAAATTTTGGACAAAATGCCGCCATTTTAGACAATTTTACTTATCTATTAAGGGTGTGGCTTTATACTAACATTTAAACTAGTTCTTTAAATTGGTTTCCTTTGCGTTAGTTTTGGTACTAAAATACTAAAAGAGTATCTGTGGTAATTTGACATCTCTTGAAAGCTACAAAGTAAACCATTGATGTATTTCAAAAAACTTTTTCTAATTTCTGGTGGTGTGATCATTTTTATATTTTTTCTTTCTATTTAACAAATATCAATAATAATATTATTTCATTACTTCAAAACTAAAAAATATTTTAAAAATTCTCACAAAAAGTTTTTAATTATAATAATAAGTTTTAAAATGCTAAAAAAGTCTTAATTTATGCGCATATATTAGCATGTAGTTATATTCTACTGGCTGAATTATTACCTAGCTTTTTGTGTTCTACTATATGATTTATAATCTTGCATGATTTTTCAGCCGTTTTTCTTGGAACCACCCTCAGACCCTGTGAGTATAAAAACAGCTCGTTTCTGCTCATCTTCATCTCTGAAAGGTGAACGAGTCAGTTTTCACGTGCAACCCTTGATCTTCAGACCAATGTTTTCATCATTGATTTCATTGGATCAGGATTTAGTTAGATATTAATGATTTTAATAAAATGTAGCAAAAAAATTTTTCCGTGACATAATCATAGGGGTCTATAAAATGACAAGAATATTAACTTGCTGAATCAAGGGTAAAAGTAGAAACTGACTCAAACACCTTTATGATATCAAGATGGCTTTTGCTTAGCTTTTTATTTACCTTTGTAGTCCTTGTTCAGTATTTAAGCATAGCTTTATGTCATGATAGGGAACTATTAAGAAGTTTAGCCAAGGACCAGATGGTAAACAAGATTCTTGATAACTTAAGTTATTATCTTCTGAAATAAGGTTGTTTCATTTCTTAATTTCCAATCTTTTAAAGCTATCTTGAACCAGTTTTTGTCACTTGTGCTCTTCTGCTCATCATGTTTATTCATATTCTTGCTTTTTTGCAGGACTCTCCAAAACTATCGCATAAACGAAAGAGTTTGTATGGCAGAAAACTACGCCCTCAGTCAGTGATCGGTAAGTTTTATAATAATTTGTTAGCTTGATGTGGCTCATTTCAAAAACTAAAATTTCATTGAATCCAAATTCTGATGTGTGAAATGCAAATTACTAAAATTGATATTAGCAAATATTGAAATTCAGTTTTTGCATCTTGATCAGAAATATCATTTGCACTGAATGAAAAACTAATTGGATTGTCGTAAATTTTGCAGCCTTATTCTTGAAAACTTATCTTAATTATCCAAATTTTATAAAATACTCTAATCTGATTGGTTGAAAAAGTAAATAATTGACAAATCAGATGAATGGAATTGAAAATCTCCAAACTTATGAATCAGTTTTCAAGACTATAGCTTCAGAATTGATAAAGAAAAAAGCGTGATGCAAATAATATCATTGCACTTTGCAAGTTTCATAATAATAATTCATTAGATCATTACTAAATTTGAAATTTAGGCTACTCAAAGCTGTTTGCATCTTGAAAGTTGTTGAAAAATATCAACATGAAAGGGTTAGTGCAAAAATTGTAAAATGTTGTATTTAGAAAATTCACAGTAAAGCTACTAAATTTATATTAATATACGAGATAAATAATGTCCGGTTTTACAAAAGTATGAATCAATAATCATGAACACAAAGTGCTTAAAAACAACTTGCAGGATTGTTGATACAAATACTGAGAAATTTTACGCTGTTTTTCAGCTCAACATTTAATGTTTATTGACCAAAATCACACAAAAGTCCTATCTGAATTTATGTGAAAATTTAAAGGGACTGTAGAGAGTAGAGAAGTTTTTTAAATTTTGTATGTCTATTGACGACATTGATAGCTTCAATATGCACCATTCCAATTTTCATTCTGACATCTGGGGTTCCTGCAATTCCACAGTTTTATGACGTCACTTATCGCGAAGGGTTTTATGTGATAAGCATAATTATATTGCGATTAGTGATGTCATAAAATACTTAGTTTAAGTGGAATTGCAGGAACCACTGACGCCTAATTGATGGTGCAAATTGATGCTAACAGTGTCCCTGATACACGTATCAAATTTAGAAAACCTCGTTACAATCCCTTTAACTGTTCATGCAGTATTTTAGACCAAAACCAGACCAATAGTTTAGAAATTTGGGATCATTTTGGGTATGAAACCTTAATCAATGATGTAAATATTAACAGTATGATGTTTGTTATTTTAAGATGAACTAGGTTATAGGTTTGATGCGTCCAACCCAATGATGTGTAGAAACAGTGGTATGTCAATGATAAAATACGATAAAATTATTAATTTAGATATAGCTTTTCACTTACCCTGATCTGTAGTGATTCAACTATTCTATATTTTAGTTTGATATTTTATTGCGAACTTAACTTATCCTATATTATCTCCCTTTCCTACGTTTGTTTTGACGTTATACCATGTTTATGCACATTAAGAAATATTCGAAACATAAATGAGAAAAGTTTACTGTGTTTTGAGGTAGAATAAATGATCATTGAAACTAAACAAGTCAGACTTATTTATGATCGATTGGAGAGTTCTACACCTTGGAATCATTTGGACATTTAATAAAACAAGTTATAACTGAGTTCAGAACACGTTCCACTTGTGCTGAAAAAATAGTAGGTGCAGACAGATTTCAAACTTGCCGAGAAAGGAAAAGATTTGAAATGTTCAATTGAGGCCAGAATTCGAACAAACAGAACCTGTTTTGAACTCACCAATCATAGGGTAGGTGTCTGCCTTTTTATTTGTGGCACAAGAACAGTGTGTCACTTAGTAGAGTTTGCTGATATAAATCAAACATTACTTTTTCTACCTTAAAATATAGAAGATTGTTTACGTTGAAGTTTTGAATCTTTCCTCAATGTGCACAAATATTTTATGGTCATTTCCACTCAGAGAATGCTCACTCTGTTTCTACAGGAATGTCAGCACCCATTTACATACTTCTGTTACATGAAACCTCTGGGGCAGGGGTGGAATCTGAGGGTAGAAAAGGGGTTTAATATTCAAGACAATTTTTGTAGGTTTCTTTCTGGATGAAGGCAATATCATTTTCAAAATTTGGTTCATTATTTTTCTGTCCCAAAGTTGGTATCTTTGAATTCAAGGGGAGGAGATTGGTAAATTACATCTTTAGTTGTAGGGAACAATAGGTTGCTGTTTTCTCTAAAATTTTGATTAGAAACTCCAGAGGGGCCAAATCAAATCATAACATTTAATTTAAACTTTTAATAATAGCCTGCATTTAGTATATCCACTACAGTAGAGTAGACATGGCCATATAAGGACATACAGTAACTAGATTATCCCTTAATCCCATTAATCTGGGTTATGGAGGTCATTTGT
Organism: Lottia gigantea; assembly: GCF_000327385.1. Taxonomy (NCBI): domain Eukaryota; kingdom Metazoa; phylum Mollusca; class Gastropoda; family Lottiidae; genus Lottia; species Lottia gigantea. The sequence continues at coordinate 639,557 of NW_008710892.1, read as the reverse complement.
GGACCCCATTACCAAATAAGGAGTCAGAAGTTGATATAAACTTAAGGTTAGTTGGCCTACTTTTAGAAGAGTATTGAGAAAAAATGTTATCAGTTTGAGATTGAGCAGCGAAAAGCATTTTATTTTTACGAGTTTTGTATGTAATATTTGCTAAGACTTCCAAGACTTTTTGTTTTGATTTCAAGTAATGTTAGTATGAGTTTTCAAGTAATGTTTTGTCTGGAATTTCCAAGTAATCTTTCAACAAGATTTCCATGTAATCTTATGTCAAGTTTTCTAAGTAATCTTTTGTCAATATTTCCAAGTAATCTTTTTTCAAGATTTCCTAGTAATGATGATATGAGTTTCCAAGCAATATTTTTAAAGATTTCCTTTTGATATTTTTCCAGAATTAGCAAATTATATATGTCTGGAATTTTTAAATTATCTTTGCCAGGATTTGCAAGTAAATTTAGTCAGGATTTCTAAATATCATTTGTTCAGATATCCAAGAAAATTTCCAAGTAATCTTTGCGTGAATTTTTATGTAATGATATAGGTACAGGTAGAAGTTTTTATGAGACTAATTACAGGGTGATTGGGGTCATTAGTCTATTAATACTGTAATGAGGTTATGTATAGCTGTTTAATTATCTTGTTCTATATTGATATGGGCTAGGCATAGAGTGGATGGCTGGGTTCGAGACATTAAACAGGACTGATATGGGATATGATATGACATATAAAAGTGAATTTTGTAGCAGGATATAGATAGACAAGGAAAATATTACAAATGTGATACCTTCATTGTGCAGAGTAGAATATTAACATGGCAAAATAATTTAGAATCTAAAGTACGGTAGACTGTTTTAAAATGTTTCCAGTGTATGGATTGTGTCTTTGGTGGGGATAATGGTGTTTGTTTTATTTGTGATTTAAATCAAGATCTTTAAGAACCAATGGAAACACTCTGGAGATTGGTTGACTTTTAAATTTTTGTCTACATGTGGATTTATATACAGTGAAATGGCTAGGTTTTGCCAAGTTATGGAGTTTATTAAATGGCAAACGTGTCTATTATTTTTGTGATTAAAAATAATTTTCAGTAAATTATCGTTGCGAATTGGATTGTAGATTTCTGTTATATTTTGTGTTATTATGGATTGTGTATTTTGGATAGATGGTTTGGGTAGGTAGCTCTTGGTGATAGGTCATCTGTTTTATACCAGAATTATTAGTATTAGACTGTTGGGAATCTAGTTCCCCTTGTGAGATTTTCTTTGTTATTCATCATTTAAGGGATTGTAAAGAGGTTGTCTAAATCTTTTATATGTATCAGGGACACTGATAGCATCAATTTGTACCATTCCAATTTTCAATCAGATGTCTGTGGTTCCTGCAATTCCACTAAAACTAAGCCTTTTATGACGTCACTAATTTCAAAGGACCTTACGTTATAAGCATATTTTATGATTAGTGACATCATCAAACACTTAGTTTTAGTTGAATTGCAGGAACCACAGACATCTGATTGAAAATTGGAATGGTGTAAATGGATGCTATCAGTGTCCCCGATACACATAAAAATGAGAAAAACTCTTTACAATCCCTTTAATGAAGAATTTCTAAGGTACCAATTCAGAAAGTAGAAACTGTAAAAATGAACTTTAAGAGATAAGATTACTGAAAGAAGTTAAATATTAATTTTTCTTTTTTGCAGCAGTGTTCTTATAGTGACTTAGTGCCTTGATATAATGCTTACCTAAGCGATATTTTGTAGATTTAATATTTTGTGCTTAACTTAATATCCTTCTTAGATAAAGATCAAGTTAAAAAAGCATTGAAAATGTGTGAAATTGAGGTGGATAAGAAAGCAGAGGAGTCCGAAATTCCCTCGCAGATTCAGGAAGGTAGAAAATCTAATACGGAATGCTTGTTATTCGGATATTTGTCATGTTTGTATTTCGCTTTTTTGTTATTTTTATATTCTAATTTCTAACTTCACAGTAGTAGTAACAAGTTATATTTATTATTTATTTATTTATGTTGTTTCTAACATTATTATGAATGTCAAGCCTAATTTTACAATCTTTCTTAACTGTACACTCCAATGTGTTGTCTTTACTTCAAGTTTTTCAAAAATGCAGCAGATAATTGAAGGATTAAATGTCCATTTTGTTTCCCGTTTAGAAAGGAAATTCAGGCTTGTATTTATGTCACGCTGCTGAATTATGGGTTTAAACGGATGGACTTGTAAATGATAAAATCAGGCTTGACATTAACTTATTTTAACTTTTTTATCTTTTTTTAGTTCAATTCATTTTAGCTTTCTAACGTTCATAAGCCTTTTGACCAAACAACGCACCAAGTAATTTTGGACTCATTCAAAGTTTGGTTTATTACATTTAAAACATAAGTGAACATTTGAAAATCTAAACTAATATGAGCGAAATTATTTGGTGCTTTCAGCTTCATAACTTCTTTATTGTTTACATATTTATTCTTAACAATTTGGTTTTTGTAACGTTTTTTTTTTGTCCATGGTAGTTAGTTTGTTTCTCATATTTAGATGTTTTTTAAAAATTTATTTCATAGGTGATCTTTGGTGACTTGATTATTGTTGTCCGCATGATGAAATGAATGATAGATTTCTAGATGAAAATATAGTTAACAAGTTTTAAACATTCTATAATGCCAGTATTTTTCTTCAGGGAGGGAAGGTAGCGAAGGGTGGAATATTTCTCATTTCCTCAGCATGATACGTTAGCATGGATATCTTGTCTTTGTATGACTTTCTAAACAATAACTACAATATTTGTAGTACTTATTCTAATATTACTTTCATTTCAATTCATTTTCATAATCTTTAAGGAATGAATTATAATGTAAATAGTTGGTACTAATAATTTGTTTACAAATTGCTGTACCAGTTTGTTTACAAATTGCTGTACCAGTTTGTTTACAAATTGCTGTACCAGTTTGTTTATAAATTGCTGTACCAGTTTGTTTACTAATAGATGTACCAGTTTGTTTACAAATTGCTGCACCACTTTGTTTACTAATAGATGTACCAGTTTGTTTACAAATTGCTGTACCAGTTTGTTTACAAAATATTGTTCTAGTTTTTTTGTACTCTTTGAGTGATAAAATTAGCTCAGTAATTTTTGGATGAACTTTAATAATGAAAATAGACAGGTCATAGTCATTTCACAAGCATGTAGTCAATGATTATGTTAACGAGGATTAATTAGGTCAGGTCTAATTAATCGATATTGATTTAAAGATTGACAGATATTGATCACTGATATTTGATTATTATATTTAATTATTAAATACATAGTTTATGTGAATGTATTTATCTGTTTCACAATCTATAAGTTAAAGGTATAGGTTCGCCGTCCGTTTGACCAATCATAGCTTAGCTAAGCCAATCAGTAATAGTGTTCACAGATCATCGTCAAAATTTTAGCCTTCAAAACCATGTGTGTCCAGAATTATCCGCGTTTTAATGTTAAAATGACCAACTGGTTTTTTAGAGACTCTGTCCTATATATAAAAGACATATTATAGTAATAGAAAGTAAAATTCCTAGTTTGAAGGGTTTATTTTTATTTCTCCAGATAACCAATAGTTTTAAAACTCTAACTATTTTTTCTTTCATTGACAAACTCTTTGTTTTTCATCAAAATTGTTCAAATTTTTGTAAGCTGCCGACCGTGCTTCAGCTTGTAACAACACAAAAAGCTGCACCTAAATTTTATATTTGTCCATTCATCCAATAGCTAAATTAATTTATCCTAATTTTCATTGAAATTACAAAAAGGATACCCAGAGCTTCATCATTTGAGCCACAAAAGTTTTATAAAATTCTAAATGAAACAAGATGTCAATGCTTATTGATATTTGATAAATTGGATGCATGTGCATGCTTGTCTTTGACACAGTTTATAACTTGTCCTGTTTCATTGCCTTGTCTATATTTCAGAATTATAAACACAGATAATAAATGTTTACCCCCTACAAGTACACTCAATGTTAAATTCATTGTTTATCATTCTGTTTGTAAATTGTTTATTTTAATTTTTATTTTTATTTTTGAGGGTTTTTTTCATTCTTTCTTGGGGTTCGCAATCATACATCTTGTTATATTTTCACTGTTTTCAATTTATTTGATTACCATTTTATTTTCCTTAAATTAAATTATTACCATTTCATCTTCATATTATAAACTAATTAGTTGATATATTTAATTTTTTCATGTTAACTATTTTAATATTTTTCTGAGCAAATTTCAGATTGAAAGTCTGAATCCATCTAAATTGTAGCCGAGATACAAATACGTAACTTGTCTTGTATGAATTGTTCACTATTCTAAATTGGCATGTAAAATGTTGATATATTACTATATGATTACACTAATAGGCATTCAGAAATGAAATGAAATAAGAGTTTTATGTCAATAGGCATTAAGAAATGAAATGAAATAAGAGTTTTATGTCAATAGGCATTAAGAAATGAAATGAAATAAGAGTTTTACATCAATAGGCACTAAGAAATGAAATGAAATAAGAGTTTTACGTCAATAGGCACTAAGAAATGAAATGAAATAAGAGTTTTATGTCAATAGGCACTAAGAAATCTTGGAATCATTATTAAAATGTTCATGCCTTGCCCCTAGTCATCACTCATCACCTTATTCAGAAAGTTTCCATATTGATAGAATCTCTCTTTAATTTCAGTGGATGAAGTTGATCTAAGTTTTGAGAAATTAGACAGTTTAGATGAATCAACAGAGAAAATCAAAAGTTTAGGTAAGATTATATGATATAAAAGATAGACTATTGATTCGAGAAAGCGTTGCGTTCCTTTCAGAGTTGTCTCAACATTTTTCTCCAGTCTGAACATCTGGAAACGTGGGTGGGTGGGTGCTGAGACCTTAAAAACAAGTTTCATGGAATTTTGAAGTTTTACAAATTCCTAGTAGGATTAATATTACAATAATGGCTATGGGGTATTAGGGGTGAAAGCCAACACTGGATTGATTGTCGGAAGCACAAGCACAGGCATCAGAATTTTTCGATTCGAACCAACAGCACCTAATCCCTTAGCAGACGGCAATCCAACTGGCTACCGACTGAGCTATTTCATTGAGGGTGGGACTTAGCTGATTGCAAATTTGCAAAAAAAGCTCAGTATTAATTTTGGTGTTTTTTTTGTTTTCAGATTCATCCCCATCTATAAATAACCTTGACGACGGACAGGATGAACCCAAAAATCCTGTTCCTTTACAACATATAGTAAAATCACGACCCAAACGAGCTAAGACACGAGCCCCAACACGACCAGTGGCTCCCACTACAATACATATTGATGAACCTTCAGACGATGGTATAGGAGCGTTTTATGTCCAGCCCACCGTTTCTACTGAACCAATCAGCAACTCTACATCTTCACCTTCACGGAAACTATCAGATTCTTCAAAATCATCCAATCAACTTAAACCAGAAGGGTAAGGGGCCTGGAAATTAATATAAAATTTACCTTGGTGTCTCGGGGGATGACATCCTTGGTCGGAAGATCTAGGGTTCAATCCCTTTATAGGTTGATTAAGATGGAGTTACAACTTTCCGATTTTCATCCTAGTTTGGGGCCTAATCTTAAGTTGATTGGCAATACACCAGGCCATGTATTGTCGAAATCATCTTAGCGCTAGGATGTCCTAGGTTCTTATCTTCTAACATTGATTCTAGGACATCCTAGCGTTAAGATCGTTTCGAGAATACATGGCCAGAGCCAGGTTCCTTTGTGCTTCAAGCTGTGCATGATAATGATTCCTTGACAGTTGGAAATAAAAAATAGAGAAGACTTATGCCACTGTCCTGATAAAATTTTTCTCATTGCACACTGCAGTAGCCTCTCTTTATTACTACAACCAGAAACAGAAAAGATAGGATGTTAAACATTTATTAATGATACAAAACACAAGACAACACTCAAAATTCTTAATACATGAGGATATCAATCACAAATGAGGAAGTATTTCATTATGAAAAGTGGTATCAGGTGTCTAGAAGAGTAAGCTCAGACAGGTAAGCTTGTATCATTTCTTTTTGTATTTAACAGTAAATCAGAGAAGAAGAAAGGCTGGTCTCCACGTAATCTTATCAAGGATAAAGACAAGGATAAGGATAAAGACAAAGAGAAGGAGAAAAAGAGGTTTGTAAGAGTTCATATCAACAGTCAATACCCTTCGAGTTTATCTTACGAGATGGAACAACAAGTGTGGAGTCAGTTCCTCAGTCATTGTTTGAAGGATAGCTGGAACATTGGAACTCATTTTACAATGCAGTAATGCCTTTCATTTCAAGAACTTTGCATTACAAGGGCAATCAAATTTACTGGTATCATAAGAGTAAATTTTCATCAGATGGTTTAACTGTAAGTTTATTCTGAGAGACAGAGCTAAGAACTTTTTATACCAATAAAATACCAATTTACCTAGTAATAATAAAAAAACGAGAATATTTTACTGAACATAAGTAATATTGCTCCCACACGTAATTGAGTTTTTTTAAAGGTATTAGGATGGGTGTGGTTAATGGCCCAAACAAATATGAAATATGTGCAATATTTTGTTTATTAGAATTTCGGTGTTTTATTTTGACAGTGGTGGTATTGCTCATGGTTTATCGACTTTCTTCGGAAGAAAGAGTGGGGGCAAGGGAAACGTACCAGCCAAGGGTAAGAAGGAGCACGAGGCCAAGTCTGAGCCTAAACCAGAACCAGAAGCACCGGTGGTGGAAGAAAAGAAAGCTGAAGATGTTAAGGTTGAGAGAAGTGATGTGAAGGCACCAATCGCTGGAGGAGAAAGTTTTGAAGAAGATAAAAAAGACAGAGAGAAGGAAAAGGAGGAAGGTAAGTTGTTGATCAGTTCAGTCATTTTTCAGATTTTAAATTGATACAGAACAGACTATCATATTTATTTGTTAAAATGAGACTTCCCATCTTAAAGATATTTCGATAATTTATATAAAAATTAGTTGCCTAATGATGCTGTCAAAAGTCTCCCTCCACGCTTCTAGACATTGCAAATACTAGTCAACTTTTTTAAGCTGAAATGTTGGATGTTAAAAGCTCGTTTTTTGGACATTCATTAGCATTTGCATCATTGAGAACACAACTGCCTGTTGTGAAATCAAGATCTTAGTTTTATCACCATTGTGATCTTTGCTGACATTGCCCTTTTTTTAATTTACATCTTTTTTGTTGTAGAAACAGCAGAGGAGAAGTCTGAAAGTAACGACAATGTGGGTCGTCTGGCTGGGGGTAAACCGCGCCCTGGATTTGGAGGGTTGGGCGGTAATATGTTACTAGAAATGAAACAGAAACAAGAAAAACGACTCTCACAGGTTCATAAACCGAGAACTACAGTAAGTCTAACGTTTTATTTTTACAATCCCACAAATATCATTTCAATATCATTCTCTAAAGCTACAGTAGGATATAGTTCATTGAACATCTTTAATTTAAAACAAAAAAACTGTTACTCTCAGCCCTTCACAGTTATATTGAGTTATATTTTGTTTATAAACCCCCTATTGTGTTAAAGATGGGTAAAAATGCTAATACTTATATGAATAGGAAGTAGAGGTGTTCTAATGACTTGGAAAAATATCAGTTTGTCTCACATGTCCATAATTAATTCATAATTAACTAAATTAGAAGAGAATTACCAACAGAATTCCAATGAGTGACAGATCAAGACTTCATCCAATTGTATATACATGGATATTTATGTTTGGTTTAAACTCTTAATTATATACAATAATAACATAATGATATGATTAAGAATACATTTCATAAGAAACACCAATTAATTAAATAGTTTGCTTAATTTGACACTAAAAAATAAGGAAACCCATCTTTAACATAAACATAATTTAATCTAAAGGAATATCCTCTATTACAGCCAGAGAAAGAAAGTCACGAAGCCAACAATAACCACGTTGATAACAAATCAAAAACACCAGAGAAAACAGAAACATCAGTATTAAAATCCACTCCTGATTTACACCCCCCTTCGACCAGTCAGAGAGAAACATCACCAAAACATGTTCTCAGACCACCCACAGAAAATAAAAAACCTTTATCGATCCCAGTTCAACCAGTGCCTACAGATAAAAGTCCCCGCCCCGCACCTCGAGTATTATTACCCCCTAAAAAACAGCCCACCCCTCCAGCTGATAAAGAGGCTACTGTTCAACTTGATAGCAAACGTAAGTATATTTGGGAGGAAGATTTCTTTTTCAATTTCCTAAAAATTATTTTGACCTATGCTCAGACCGAACCTGTATCCTTCAGGTTAGTGAGCAAATGTGTAATTCACTGAGCCACTGCAGTACACTTTGGAAAAGACAACAGTTGTCCGTGGGTCTTATAAAATGTTAAGGAATTCCTATAAAGCAATATAGATGAGAAACTATTGACATTCATTCGCTTTCTGATACTGACCGTCATTCCTTATTTTGTACACCTGGAGATGTCAACTTGGGCATACGCATTCTTATATTATTATGAATTGGCGCTCGATATAAGCCTGAATAAAAGTGTTTTTAAATGAATTTAACATAGAGACAGTCATGAGCTTTGTATCGTGACATCTGATTGTGATTGAAAATTATGATAATAAAATTTGTGATTGATTTTATTTCAGCTACGCCATTAAATAAACCTAAACCTCCACCACCCACCAAACCACGCCCACCCCTCCTCGCCCCTAAACCTCGCACAAGTATCCGTGCTTCAAAAGATGTCACTGACTCATGTAAGTTTTAACAGAATTTTTAGTTTTCATTCTTTTGCATTTAAAACGTTCTTCCGCGTTTGCAAGTTGATTTGCAGAGATTTTATTTGAAAAATTTCTTACATTTTGTGCAATTTTAAAATATGCCACAACTTTGTGCAGAAGTAAGCTTGTCTACCCTCTATATAGAAAACATATTGTTACTCAAGCTCTCTTGCTTTTTTTTGTTTCAGTTGAGCCCCCATCAACAGAAGAAGTAAAACTTCGAGAGAAGAAACCAGACGCTGAAGTCGTGACAGACTCGGCTACATTACGATTATCAGTGAAGGAGAAAATACAACGATTAAGTCGCGGACCAAGTGACGATAGTCCCAGTAAATCAGAATCAGACATTAAATCAGGTGGGTTCTCCTATTAGCTTTAACTTGAGGTAGGGTCGAGCAATGTTATTATATACCAGGGATTGATCAAAACACGACCAGTTCACTTTACTTTCAGTTTTAGGTAGCGTTGCTATATTATAAGGAACCACAGACATCTGACTGAAAATTGGAATGACCCTGAATCACATACAAAAACTAGAAAACCTCTTTTTAACCCCTTGAATTTAATTGATGATTTTGATAAATTGTAAATTTCAAAATTTCAGATGAAAGTGAAAACATATCAAGTTCAACATCTCATGAAAGTATCAATGGAGAAAAATCTACACCCAAATCAACAGAGGAATCGCCAGAGGAATCAAAAACACCTTCAAAATCGAGCGAAGAAACGTCAGCTAGTTCAGATGATAAGGAAAACTCAAAAGATTCTTCAAATTTGCCAAAACGATCATCAAGGGCAGAAGACGAAATTATGGTCTGATTGGATAATTTGTTTTTTTTGTTATTTTGATTATAATTTGAGAACTTAGTTACTGTCATTAATATGCCTTTGAACAGCAAACTTGCATAAATTTAATTTTTGATCTCCATCAAATGATTTTTGTAAAAATTCGTTAACAATTTCATGTAGAAAACATAGAGTGCTGAAAAGTTTCTTGACTGCTAATAAGACATCGTAGAAATCTGTCTATATAGCAGTAGCCAAACTAGCTTTTTTAGATTATATCACAAATTCACATAAAATTCTTAACTTTCTATAAGTGAAGGAAAGACAGAAAAAATATGATCATAAGCTACTGAAGTGTTTCTGAAGAAAGCAATTAGCAGAAACGTTAACCAACAGGACAATAGTATTAGCTTTTTGTTCAAAAAGGAACATGCTAAGGTCTCATTAAAAAGCCCACATACAAAAAAGGATCACAATTATTTCAAATTCAAATGGCCATAAATATAATAAAATTTTTAGGGGCCAACTTGATAAAGGACACAATAAATTTACGGACATCAAATAAACAATATTTAGAATAATTTAGTTTACCATTTACTTTTATTAATTATTGTAACACAATTTTTATAGAATTTTACTCCTTGTTCAATAAAACAACGTTTCAACAATTTACATTAGTAGGCTACTTCTCTTGTGTTTAAGTGCATACAATGTTTCAACAATTTACATTGTCATCATCAGTTTATATGGTATACTACTCCTGAGTGTTATTGTATACAATGTTTCAACAATTTACATTGTCATCATCAGTTTATATGGTATACTACACCTGAGTTTTATTGTATACAATGTTTCAACAATTTACATTATCATCATCATCAATTTATATGGTATACTACTTCTGAGTTTATTTGTACACAATTTTTCAACAATTTACATTCTCATTATAATATTTCATAAATTGTACATTTTTTGAAATATATTTAAGTTTTCTTATTTTGATTTTTGATAAAGGAATTATTTGCATGTGTTTTAAAAAGCAATCAGGATCATAATTAGCTTATAGTTGTCCAAAGAAATTAGGCTTCCAATTTCAACTATTTATAGTTCTAGTTCCTGCTGATTTTTCAGATTTTTTTGTTAATTTTGATATTTTTTAATGCATAATGTTTTATATTACCCATTTTCTTGATTTTGTTGTTTTTAAAAATGAGAAGAACACATAAAAAATTAGAAATAAAAGCCTTTAAGCACACTTGAACTCCTTTGAACATTTATTACGATTCTTCCGATTTCTATCCTGAATATTTCTTTAAAAATTGACAACTACCAAAACAAATTCTTACAAAATTATGCATCTTTTTTAATAAAATATTTATTTCAAAAGAACTTTTTTTTATTTCAACTTAATGTATTTATTTTGTTTTGTTTTTTTTGCAATAAAGTGAAGAAAAGGGGTAACTAGTAGCTCAGTATAATATTTGTAATAAAAGTGTAAATTTTTGTAGATAAATATGTAAATTTGAGACTTATATAATCTTGCCTTATATACTATATTATAATATGAATATTGTTTTGCCTTATTTTGATATATTTCTGACTTATTTGTGAAGCTGTGTTCAAAGTCACCTTTATTATGATCTGCTATTGTTGGTGCAAAGACTTTAATAACTGGAATATCAAAGCTTTATATTCATATTTTTAATTATAATGTCATAATTTGAATTGCTCCTAGAAATTTCAACCTTGATTAAAAATTTGAAGCTGAAATTTGACATTAGGAATTGGATATGGTATTTTTGTCTGAAGATGCGTTACATGAATAGTTGTAACTTCCTATAATGGAGTTAAAAACAAAATTCAGGAAACAGAAAATTCATATAGTGTATACATGGGTCATGGACTCTTTTGGAAGTTCCTGTGTCCTACAGGGTAGCCCAAACGTCTGAGAATCTGTCGGACATCGGTCAATGTCGGTCAAAATGCAAAAATGTTACATTCAACTCAGACTTTTATGAATTTGAAGCAACTTTTCTTTATAATAAGCTCTGGTAGTGTGTAATTTTTTGCTAAAATTTATTTTATTTTGTATTAAGATTTTGTATTTTCTTTGTTTGTGCTCAAGTTTCTCTCTAGTCAGACTGAGAGTATTCAAAAATAAATTTTCAAGAAGTCGTGATTTTTGCAGGGGTTAAATATTTAGCTTTCTTGCTATTCTTACGTGGTGTTTTCAAACCAAAAGATAATAATAATAATAATAATAAGATCTTTATTAGGGTGAAAATTAGGCCTGGCCTTTTTACAATTTTGCCCATTTCAATTTGTGACAGAGGGGGTTGAATTTGTTTCAGAACAAGGGCAATAACTCATGATCTATTTTTGCCTGTCTGATTTCTAGATCTAGTTTGGTAGATGATTTTGGCATTTCCTTCAAACTAACGACTCTTTGTTCAATGTTTTTGAATAACGTTAGAATCGACTCTTGTCAAAAATTTCAAGTATAGACTTCTTGAAAAATCATTCTTCAATTGAGAAACCTTTGTTTTGATTTAGGAATTAATATAGATTAGAAAAAAATATTGTTTTGCTTTTTGATTGTTTTATGGATAGTTTGATATGATCAGAATATCTTGCTGTGTAGTTCCTACTGTATAATTGCGAGTCTAATGCTCATCCCTTCTTAACCTAAAGATAATGTTTAACGGTAAATTTTTCTTGCTGACTCAAGAGTAACTTTTAGGTTCTTGAAGGGTATACATTTCTGCCTCTCAATATGCAATAATTGTATGGGTTAAACGGCAATCCAAAAGGTGAACACAATTATTAAAAGACAGCATGGGAATCAAAATACTTTTGCTCCTTCTGGAGAATCAACATCTTGGATAAATTAGAGACACTATAAAAGTATCGCAAGATAATCTGATAAAATGAAACAGATCCAAGATTTTGTTATTTTTTGATGAAGAATAGTTATTTGTATAATGTATAATTTCTATTATTATTATTATTATTATGATGTATACAAACTCTTTATACATATAATTAATATTATTATTATTATTATTATTAACATTTTTACCATTTAAACATTATTCATACTAAAAACTCAAAACTGTGTTATTGATTCGTCATTAAGTAAAGAAAGAGGCGGGAGGGGGCTACCAAACAGCTAGATTTACCAATTAGACCCTTTAGATCCATGTTGGGTGCTCATCTAATTTACATATTGCCCTGTAGCTTCATTCCCTTACAATTTGCGAGCTGAAATTTGCCTTATTTGCAAGCTGTTTCTCTAAGGAACCCATTGGACATAAACCATGAAATTGCTATGTGTTTCTAGTTGTAGTTGTCACAGAACCTGATGATCCATACGGTTTTTGTGTAGATTAAATCATGCATTTAAACTTGTTACTAATGTCACTGTTGAGAAATACATATTTAACATTGTTAGATTCAAACAATCAGGTAACGATGAAGATATATTTGGTTGACGTACGATCCGTATATTGGCAGGTGATAAAAAATGACGTCGTTGTCTATATTACGTTGTCAATATACTATACTATCGCAATGAATACCGTACAATTCAGAACAAATTTTATTATCAGCTGACTAACGGCGTCCCATTTAATGTTAGTCAAGAAAAATTAGACTTAACTTCGCTGAACACAATCATGTTCCTGCTTTTGTTCTGAAAGTGAGCACAAAACGTATGTCAGCTTCAAGCAATTGGTGCTAGATAAAATCGGCATATTGATATATATCTAACCTCCTCACGTAGAACCGCCGATTATGCCCACAGGGACAGAGGGGTCAGCCATTCCCCACTCTCGCAGCCCCGAATGCAAGTTTTTCAGGCATGACTACCATAACTAGATTAAAAAATTCGGCCAACCTCAGATATTTCACCCCCTGGCTCGTCAACCTGGCTCCGCCACTGGTTGCTCGCCCTTATTATTAACCGGTATCAGTCGGTTGGCTATTGACCATCCAAAGTAGCCCTAAATCAAGGGGCAAGGTGAGTGTCATCAAATTTCGCCTTAAATGACCGCAGATTATGGTCTGGCTACTCCATTGGTATGATAATTCAGATATTTGACTGTCACTTTGAACACTTTTATCGAAGTCAAGTATGAATAATAAATCAATTTCAACCCCAATTGTAACTCGAATTATTGTTCTCCAGTTTGTTTGTCATCAGTTTGTTGAATGATATAGAACTATTTTCCAGGGTACGATATAGTAATCAAAATATTCATATGAATGAAATGGATCTAACATGTGTTAAACACGTCACATAACGACATAATTTATATAGACTGATAGAAATAAATAGTACGTCAAACACGACACTTGGTGACTCGCCAAATACGTCACTTGACGACACGTCAAACACGTCATTTGACGACACGTCAAACACGTCACATGGTGATACGTCAAACACGTCACTTGCCGACGAATTTTGGTCATTTAATTACCACTTTCTAGATGTAAATAGTATGTTTAGTTGCATGTAAAGGAAGGTGTTTTATTCGTCGGAATAAAGGATAGGCCTGTCGAGTTTGAGAATACTTGAAAGGGATTTTAAAAAGGTTATTTTTCCGATGTTTTTTCACCGATAAACTAAACCTAACTGGCTAACAATTCAGTGTGTATAGGCCTACTCAATATGCTAGTCCCCTGATGTCATTCTCGCGAAATGTTCTTCCCAAAGTTGTTGAATACAAAGGCAGTTTTATGTGGTCAAAATGACACCGAGTCTGTCAGCAGAATTGCCTGGAACATTGCATTTGATATCTTCAGGATCGACTGTTGAACTTTTTTTAAAAAAAAAAGTAGCCTTATCTCATTTTTCCTGGCAAATTTCCCTTCATTGTAGCCATCGTTGTTAACCCAGTACGGTTCAGAAACGTTCGACGTAAAACGCCAATTCTTTTCGCGTAATGTCGGCGTAACGGCTTGAACTGTGTTGTCAACAGGTGTGAATTGCCAGGTGAAGATTACAGGTGAGAAGAGCAGACGACATGAGTTTTAATCAAAACAAGAGTTATCGTTCTTATTTCATATTCCCACAATTCTCACCAATACTGACGACAAGTGAGCAGGGTGCGGTGGTGAACATAGTTAATATCGGCTCGTAGTTTTAGTATGGATCAAATCTGAACATTCAAATCGGAATAATAGTTTAGGAATGTCTTTACAAATTATTGTAATCGGAGCTACCAACGTTCCCAATCCGGAAACGTTTGGAGAATGCGATCCGTACGCATCTATAACTTTTCTAGGTAAAAAGTTTTATTCTATTTATAAAGTTTTCGGAATGTAAACACCGGCTCAAAACTGACCGAACGGGTGAATAGTTTAACCTTTGCAGATAATCTTGTATTTTTGATAATTTTGTATCTTTTAGGCCAAAAGAAAAAAACTGAAGTTGTAAAATCGGAAATAAATCCCAATTGGAATCAGGTAAGTTTATGAAAAGGTTGCAAATTTTATATATAAATTATTTTGAAGATATACCGGTATGTTATATACTCATGTAGGCCTATATCTCGGGGCAATATCGTTTAATATTACTGTGGTATATGAAGTTATAGTCTACAGTATATGAGGTTATTTCTGTAGCTGAACTCTATCAATGTTCATCTTCTGGTCATTATATTCAATCTCCCTTTGATAGTCAAGTTTTCAATGTTTTATATATGTATAGAGGCTTTATGACCAGCACAACTATTAACTTCTAGTATTTATCACTGGAGGGCAATATGAGGTATAAGAATATGAAATATTAGGTTTTAGTTTGCTTCTAAATAAATTACCCTTTTATTGTAGTAACTGCACGTTTTTCCTCAAATTTGAAAACTATTTTAAATATGAAATAATTAAATAGTTATCTGACAAGGATGTAAAACAGTGAAGTGAGTAAGTTGGGTATAACTTCTACTGTACTAGCATTTAATTACTAAGATATGAGTAGGCTGGGATATGAAACTTGGTGATATAATGTAATACTAATTTGTCAAGTTTATCACCTTTAAAATGAATTATTTATATTCATTGACATGGATTTAGTTGTAATGGGGTGGGGTACTGTATGTGAGCTTCTAATTAAACTCTATTGTGTAGAGATTAGGGTGGTTGAAAGGTAACAAGTTACTATTCAACAGAAAGCACTGGCACAGGATTAAAGCAGTGTTTATAATGATACGGTTATGTAGTAATAGGCTATGAGAGAAAAGCTGATAGGGTAGTTCTTGAACAGGCTTCAGTTATAGAATATATTTTTTGGGGGAAGGGGGGTTGAAGAGGGAGTGAGGGGGAGGGGGAGGTCGGGTTGAAGTTGACATTCTTGACCAGCTAAGGCTCCACTATTTTAAAGTGTCTGTTTGAGTGTATATGGCTAAAGAGTAGATTAATAATTAAATAGTAAGGAAAATCTGCAGGTCAATTTTTGAAAGAACAATTCTCTTCTCCCTTCTCTTCCCAAGTCTTCCTTATCAAATATCTGTCACAGGTCAGCAAGTTTTTATCTTATAATGTAAAACATGGTCTGACTGTATAAATACACCTACAACTCTATTTTATTTGAGTCAGGTCTAGCCTACAGTAGTTATTATATACTATTTGATACAAAATACCTACATATTATACCTCGGGCCAAATATCGAATGTTGAATAAGAACAGTTTTATTAGTATATCATCATTCAGATACAATATACATCTTTAGTTTTTCTGACTCTTCACTGGATGACATCTGTTGGTTAGAGTCAAGTCTACAAGAATTTAAAAAAAACAAAATATCTAGAGCAATATTTTGATTTTTATCAAATTGCCAAATTGATTTTTGACTTTCAGGGAATTTTATTTTTGATATGAAAACCATGACCTAATATTTCCTAAATGCTCATTAGATAATGTTATAAAACTCATCTGATTGATTCTGTTATTCAATTACTTGTTAAACCTATTAGAACAGCTTTATTAAAAGTGTGTGATAATCCCTCATACATCAAATATAGTTAAATACCAGTGACATGATAATATATCATATAGCCTCTAGGTCAGATTAGAGAATTTATCATTATCATCCCTTTTACTCCAGATAAAGGAATTAAACTACTGAAAAGAAATTGCCAAATAATCATAATGAGAACTTTTCAGTTGGTATGCTGATATAAGAAAAATTTAGATAGGGGCATATTTTTGACTGTGGAGGTTGGGGTAGTGTAGGGGGATTGGTGGGAGGGGGGAGATGACGTTTAGTATAGTAGTGAAGATCCATACAGTATTAGTAAACTACATAAGAAATATACACAGCTATGTAATATTAAACGAAAGTGTTGTGTGCCTTAGACCTTTCCTATGGTTTAAAAGAGGGAGGGGGATATATTTTTGACAGTGAGAGAGAGGAGAGGGGGTACATGTCAGATTAGTATTAAATAGTCACTATATTGTAATAATATATGACTATGTAATATTAAAAGTAAGTGTTATATGACTAATAACCTCTCAAGTCAAGTGGAACATTGTAATACTGTGTATTAGCTAGTGTGTATTTACTGGGCATTATTAATATATTATATATACTCTTTGGATATCACATACCATAAATTACTTCAGTCAGCAAATATTTCTACCATTTATAAACAAACTTTTATATTTTAATTCAAAACTAGAGTCTTACTGATAATCTTTATATATTGTCTGCATTCCAGACTGCAAGGCATTACCGGTATCAGTTATCTTTGGCCTAATTATATTCTGCACAGTAGGAGGTTCTTTTGAATATTTCAATGACCCAATATTATTTAATGAGAACAATTAGATCAAAACAGTAGGATATATAAACAATAGAATATACTGATGTACAGCTTGTTGTGATGTTTTGTTTATAACGATATTAGTGCTGATTAGAGTTGGTTTGAGGATCTTCAGGCTTCAACTTCTGGCCACCCTCTTTTCAAGTAAAGAAACAAGTAAATGATGTCCAAAGATGACAGTAATATTTGACATACTAGACTAAATCCTGACTTGTTGAAAGACAATTCTTTCCTATGTAAATGATAAAAAAAAATTGAAAGTGGGAGGGGCTTAATCTGTATAATGATAATAAGTAATTTTTGTTTCAAGAATTTTAACTCAGATCTACCATTAGTCCAATGTCCAGTGTCCAATTGGACAAAAATCTTTGTCCTTGATAGCTCTAAATAGCCCTTCATATGATGGCTATAAATTCATTGAGGTCAGGTAGATGGGATATAAAGAGAAGTTTATGTATTAATTTACCTCCTTGTGTTTGAGACTGGAGAGTTTTTATAGACCATTGAAGGGGGTGGTTCAAGATACAAGACCCTTTGACTTTCTTTCTTCTTTCTTAATACCATTTCAAGATGACTGAATAATTCTTTAATAGTTTTATTCATTCATTCATTCATTCATTCATTCATTCATTCATTCATTCATTCATTCATTCATTCATTCATTCATTCATTCATTCATTCATTCATTCATTCACCTTTTCTGTTCTTTCATTCCTTCCTCTATTCCTCTGTTTATTATACAATGCTATCCTAGAATGATGCTAATTAAATATGCAAATATATGCAAGTTGAAAGTATATTAAAAATAGATTTGCATATTTAGATTATTTTATTATGTTCGATTTAGTCATGAGAGAAAATATTAAATTTTCCGATTCAACTATGTTTTCACAGTCTAAATATTTTGTCGAATAATTTGAATGACATACTTTTGAATGAATTATTTCAAATATTTTATATTGTTTAAAAATTGACACATATCTATGTAGAAAATTAGGATCTTTAGCTTCTACAGTGTTGAAACTCGAACTGCATGCTTTCAGTAGACTTCAAACAGTAACCACCTTTATAGTATAGACATTGTATAAATGATATATTTTGCTAATTGATTTTAGAAAGTTAAATTTTGTTAAATTCAGCATGAGTTATTTACCTGAATGAAGTTACATACACTGGCAGTGCCAGCCTTCCGAGACTGGGGGTACAAACAGGGGGCAGACTGATTCAATGGGGGAACAACTGCTGTGTGGTGGTGTCATAGCCACAAGCTTCTCATAGAGCGTCTTGGAGAGTTTTCTCAAGAAAATTTGATTTTGTGCACTTTGACACATATTTCGGAGAAAAAATATTTTAGATTTGTTGAAAATAAAGTGGGGGTACAATTGAGGGCGCCGCCACTGGTTACACACCTGGAAATAAGAGTGTACGAGTTGAATTTACGTTATATTCATATGATAATTTGACAGTATTTCTCCAGACAAACCCCAGAGATCTTGAGCTGGATGTTCACACAAGTGGAGAAAGTAGCATTGGATTTTTATATTCGCTTCACTGCCAGATTTCATCAGAACCAACAATCAATAATTAAAAATGAAATTTGGAACTGGCCAGATATGAATCTTATTTAGATTTCTATGAATATTAATATAGTATTAAACTGATCAAATAAATGATTGAAAAATTAGCATAAAAATAATAACTGATGTTTTATACCCAGCTATATTTATTTATATTATTTATATTATTTATATTATTTATATTATTTATTTATTTATTTATTTATTTATTTATTTATGACAGTATGACAATTGGGTAGCATAGTATTCTGTTTCATAACAATTATGTAATGAAGCGCCAAGGGTTTGAATCGTAGTATATCTTTGTAAGTTATTGCAGTAACACCTCTTTAAATGCTGGAATTTAACCCTAGGCCTTCAGGTTGGTGAACAAGTGTCTTAGAGCCACTACCCTTAACCCACACCCTTCATGACTTGTAGCATGGTAGCAAGTGAAACTGTTTTGGTGGGTCATTTTATACAAAGATTTCTCCCTGGACAGGGCTAGCAACCCTGCTGAATTAAACGGATGAAGTTTAAGTGGTTCACTTAGTGTAAATAAAAATATGAAATTAGATACAAGTTATAAGGATGTTAAATATTTTCTGTAATAGTATAGGTTTAAATACTAAGATTATAAAATGTCTAGTCTATGTGTATCTGGAGGGTGGGGTAGAAAAACAGAGAGCTTATATCAGCTGATAAAATATGATTCATGATACCTGAAACATTTTTAAAAATCAATACTGGTATTGGGTTCATGAACAATTAGATAAAAGGATGGTGTAGTAACCTGTGAAAGTTTGTGCCCAAAACAGACTTTCTGAAGGATCTTGAAGTGTCTTCAATGTTTATTTGCATTACCAATGTCTATAAAGGAGCAGATGAGAGAAGGATAGGGAGAATACAAGCACCTGACCATCCCGCTCTCTGTTTGAGGCTGCTTCTAGAAAACATTGTCCTAATGCACTCCCTGTCTCTCTATTCCCAAAAATCAGCTGACCAGTGGGATTGGGACAATAGACCCACCCACGTTAAGGTGTTCTCTATGTCTCATCACTTTATCAGGAGGTGAAATTTCTATCTTCTATTTTTTTATCATCTGATACGAGAATGTACCTGTTTTTTGAGACAACACACCCATTCAGAGTCCACTCTATGTATTATCAGTTTATCCGGAACTTTCGATATGTTGATATCTGATGTGAAACTTAAGCCCTGATTATTCTGAAACACTCCTCTGTCTTTTAAAAAATCAAAATTGACATTGGCGTATTGAATTGAGTGGGTCATAGTGCCATGGTCCCCCTCCTCAAGACAGAAAAAATGAGAAATTTATTCTACTATTTATACACTGCCAAAATTGCGTTACTTCGTTTTCCGCTTTCCTAGATTAGGAAATTTTGACCTCCAACTTATGTAGTATCCTCTTAAATCTGTAGGGGGAACCGAGGTGCTCGTATGGCCCTACCCCCACCCCCAACAAGAAAATCCACGCTACACCACTGAAAAATAACATATCCGTGTGTTCTCAATTTGTTATCAGCTTATCTTGAAATGAAATTTGTATATTTTGATATCTGATAAGTATCTACGCCCTGACAATATTGATAGTGACTGATTAGAGGTAGATAAATTAGTAAAGCTCCTTACAATATTGATTATACAATCAGATCTATTTATAGTCCAACTTTTATCAATAAGAATTTCCAAATTTATGTTATTTTGTTATTCTCTTTAGGCTTGTCTACTAGTTGGGGTCTTTTGGTTTGGTTTTATTTGTTTTATCATCTTAATTCTGCCCCACAGATGAATCAAGTGCTACTGTTGAGCATGGTTGAATTAGAATGTGGTATTTGTTTTAATTCAGCTACCACACCCTCCCCTTCCCTGTCCATTTAAATTCTGCCATTTTCACCCAAGATGGATAAAGAATGACATGGTTAACAGTAAAGTAAGGCAAACACTCATTAGCATTCGGTCCAATCATTTGCTAACTTTTCAATAGGTCCTAGCTAAAGAGTCAAGATATTTCACCCAGATCAAAGGAGGTTAAGAGAGGCACATGCTAAAGAGCCTTGATGTAGTTAGATTCCAATTTCTCTACAATATTTCTACTATTAATACTATTTAAATACCAGATATTTTGTCTTCAGTAAAAGAATGTGAAGTATGATAAAGTGGGTGACAGTAAATTAAACAAGGTCAAGGTGACCTGATATAATCGTGTAGGAGGTGATAACTCTACATTATATCTCTCTCCAAAGTTATAATTATCTTCTTAATATAGAAATATAAAACAGAACCTGAAACAACTGATCTTTTTCAGCCGGTATCCCTACTGAAGTTTGACATGTAGAGATCTTCAGACAACTGATCTATTTCAACCTGTATCCCTACTGAAGTTTGACAAGTAGAGATCTTCAGACAACTAATCTATTTCAACCTGTATCCCTACTGAAGTTTGACATGTAGAGATCTTCAGACAACTGATCTATTTCAACCTGTATCCCTACTGAAGTTTGACATGTAGAGATCTTCAGACAACTGATCTATTTCAACCTGTATCCCTACTGAAGTTTGACATGTAGAGATCTTCAGACAACTGATCTATTTCAGCCTGTATCCCTACTGAAGTTTGACAAGTAGAGATCTTCAGACAACTGATCTATTTCAACCTGTATCCCTACTGAAATTTGACAAGTAGAGATCTTCAGACAACTGATCTATTTCAGCCTGTATCCCTACTGAAGTTTGACAAGTAGAGATCTTCAGACAACTGATCTATTTCAGCCTGTATCCCTACTGAAGTTTGACAAGTAGAGATCTTCAGACAACTGATCTATTTCAACCTGTATCCCTACTGAAGTTTGACATGTAGAGATCTTCAGACAACTGATCTATTTCAGCCTGTATCCCTACTGAAGTTTGACAAGTAGAGATCTTCAGACAACTGATCTATTTCAGCCTGTATCCCTACTGAAGTTTGACAGGTAGAGATCTTCAGACAACTGATCTATTTCAGCCTGTATCCCTACTGAAGTTTGACAAGTAGAGATCTTCAGACAACTGATCTATTTCAACCTTTATCCCTACTGAAGTTTGACAAGTAGAGATCTTCAGACAACTGATCTATTTCAACCTACTGAAATTTGACAAGTAGTACATGCATGTTCTTGTATCTAACAAGTTCCCATAGTATCCTAATGAATTATTTTGTGGACACAATGTGGCATCATGTATTCTGAAAGAGCTTGCCTGACCCCTGCCTCTGCTTTTGTAGAACATAAATTCAGTAGGTTTCGAGAATGAGTAAATATTGTGATGTTCAGGCAATATTGCTTATTTAAAAGAATTGTCTCTCAGATGTAGTTATGTTTATATTTTGAGTTTATGAATAGGTACATCTGTAACAATAAGAGTAGAGGAAAGATATTTAACTAGTCTAGTTGTAAGTGTATTGTCCTGATATAGAATAGTTACAATAACAGAATGGTCTTTCACAATAATATTCATATCATTTCACACTTAATTAAACATCATGATCTAGT
Source organism: Lottia gigantea (assembly GCF_000327385.1). Taxonomy (NCBI): domain Eukaryota; kingdom Metazoa; phylum Mollusca; class Gastropoda; family Lottiidae; genus Lottia; species Lottia gigantea. Next base: position 617,016 of record NW_008710892.1, on the reverse strand, counting down.
CCAGCTTGATATACAGACTGATTTTATTATGATGGGGGTGGGGCGCTTTCTGATAATTTGTTAGTAGCAAATATTCGAGTGAGAACCTAGAAGGCGGAAGGGGAAAGGGTTCTGCGTTCCATCAATCAGCTGTGGGTTAGGCCTGGGAGAATTCCAACAGGAAGCTGGACATTTTTTAAAATTTACCAATAGGGTTAGTACCACTATGTACTACAACTCCAAAATTTCTCCATTTTCCTCAGTAGGCTTACCTCATTCATAATGAATATACCAAAAATAAATGTAAGGTTAAGTCTACAAACCTAAATACCAAATAAACATTTTTAGCTATGTGGACTCTCTGAAAGTATGCCTAGTTGATACGAAATAAATATTATTAGGTATGTTGACTCTCTGCAAATAATGTAGAATCGACAAACCTCAATACCAAGTAAACATTTCTAGCTATGTGTGGACTCTCTGAAAGGGATACAGAAATGACAAACCTAAATTTCAAATAAACATTTTAGTTATGTGGACTCTCTGAAAGGGATGTCGAATTGACATGATGAGGAAGAGAAATTGAAATTATAAATAAAACATGTTTTGTTATTTTGAATTTAATGGAAGCAATTAAATGGCATGATTGAGGTCAGACAATTATTAACATTATGTTAAAGGTTAGGTCATTGTGTAAGGGGTCATTTTGAAATGATGGGGGTGGGACAATTAAGATAATTAATATCTAACGAGTTGCCATGGTACCAGTAGGTATTCTGTTGATTTGATGCAAAATGCAGTTGTGGCCAAAGTTTATCAATGGAAAATATGTGAGAAATTTATTTTTGTAAATATCTTTGATAAAGTCTTTTTATGTTTGAAAATTCAATTTTTTTAGGATGTTTTGTTAGTAGCTCATCTGAATTTTGATTGTTCTTTGCCTACAAGATGAGGCAACTTAAGCAGCCAAATTTGATAGAATTGACTAGAGCACATCTCAGTTTTTTTTAGAAATGAAATGAATGGAGTTTTATGTCCAACCTTGGTGCAGCCTATAGCACATGAACCTCAGTTTATTGTCCCACCAATGTCTAGATGCTATTTACATGTCAGATCTTGTGCCCTGCATCACTGACAGGGGGAAACCAGGTTGAAAAATCTGAAGGTACTATCTCGACCTATGCTGGGATTGAATCCTGGACCTTCAGATTCTTTAGAGAGATATATCGTTTGCAGCTTTCATACGTTTGACTCCTATCTTATTGATTAGAACTCTTCTCATGATATTGACCTGTGTTTCGGATATATAATCCTCATCAGGACATGGAAATGTAGGCTACAATATAAGGCTAAGTGAATTCATTAAGCTATTTAATATGTAAGACTAGAAACAGCTGTTTGATATGATAAAATCTAATGATAAATTACGTTATACATCATTTTATTTTTCAAATATTGTTTAATAGACCAAAAAGATAACCTGGTTTAAACAATATTTAATTACAATCTTATATACGTAGATACTGCCGAACATAATAGAGAAATTACTGTCTTAATCATTAAGATAAGGGTATGGAATTTCCATATTCAGCATGGAATATTTAAAATGGGGAATCTTAAGCTCTCTCTGATCTAACAGTTGATCTCCTAAATTCTTAGATCAGTCTTCCAATACATTATTTACTAGAATTTTCACAAACGATGTTTTATATTAGGGGGATATGCCTAACCTTGCTATAATCTCAAAGGGACTTTTGACCAGTGGGGCTTTTATAGGTCATTTTTCCAGCCAAATTGAAGAGCATTAGGATATAAATTATCTTTTTTTTTCTATTACAGACATTGGAGTTTGATTTACAAGGTGTACCAGCTAAAAGTACAGATGAGGTCACGATAGAGGTAAAAGATTGGGAAAGAGTTGGTAGAAACAGGTAAGCTATAGTTTATATCTTTGGTACAATACGCTCTGGAAGTATTTGACAGATGTTGGTCATTTGGAAAACCTGGATCATTTTCTGACCTTTTGTTATTATATTGCTTCTGTTACGATGATATTTCCCCTTATTTTACGCAAGGTTTATGTCCCATGTGCTCTGTATCACAATAAACTGAGGTCCTGTCTACTACAGGCTGTATGCTCCTAGAATGAAATGAATATGAAATAGAGTAAGTTAACGTAGACAATAGTTCTCTCATTGCACACTGCATGGCATTGCCGTTCTTCATTAGCCCAATCAGGTGCATAAAACACCATTTCATTATATTTCTGATTGAGTGATCATTGATTGTTGATTATTGAGGGTAATATATGCATATAGAATGATGTTTATGAAGGAGTTAATTGTATCATGGTAACATATTGTTTTGATAGTTCATTATCTTTTACATTTTAATCAAAACACCCACTTTCACTTTTACATTGTCTCATATTCTAGCTTATTATATATTCAAAAAATTTGTAAATATAGAAAAAAAACATAAAATGACATGAGAAATGTGTATTTGTAACTTTTGAGTGCATAAATTGATATTTTGTCATATCATCTAGGCGGGAAATGACATCAGATATATAGAATGTAGGCTACAATTTAAACAATAGCTAAGATTTGAATGTTAAAATCTTCACCTTTGAGTAAAATTCTCTCATTGTGATTGCTCACGGCATGGCTTCTACGTTTTGATTAGATTCAGAAAATTAGGGTGTGAAACTCCCTATGTTTCCTGCATTTATTACATTTTATATAGAGAGTATAGAATGAGAAACAGCTAAAAATTTGAATATGAAAATGTTCATTTCTTAGCAAAATTCCTGAATTGCCCACCGCATGGTTTTTACGTTAACGTCATTGGGGTTCCTAGTTGTTAACTCTAAATAGTTGACATCTCCCTAAATCCTATCATATTTTGACCATAAGATTAAGGCCGTACATGTTGTTAGTGTAACGATAAGAGAACACAAGACAGGTCCAGTTTCAGTGCATTCTTTAGTGATATTAGGTTGTCTTTTGATGCTCTTCAACAAAAGAGATGTGAAAATGACAATGATATATAAACAAGGGAAATGAAATGTGGTGTGTTTTGTTTAAATCATGTCTGACTAAATTACTGTCAACTCCTACTCTCTGTCATGAGTTAACATTGATATTGTTTATAAATACAGAAAGATATAGTTTAAATGAGTTTATAATTAAAGAAAGGCTGTGGCTATTCGTACCAAGACGGTATTAAAATGGGCATTACAAATCCTAACCCCAACAAATTCACTTAATATCATTCTTGACAATCAATATGGCTTCACACTTTAAAAAAAACCCCCAAATTAGCGTGCCTATTATGTCCTGTCTTATCCGTACTGTTGTTAGCAGCCACAGAGAACACGCATCATGACGGTGCAAATAGCTGGTACATTAAAGAAAACTTAATTTTGGTCTTGATTATTGCATTGAGAATTATATTTAACAGGTGATGAAGATACTTTAAGAGATTGAAAATAAAAGATTCATGCGTCTGTTTTAAAAAGATTTCCCACATTGCATACTAGGCCTACTTAGTCTTGCTCTCAGTTCTCCAAAATATTTGTCAGAAAAAGCACCATTTCAAAACTATTTTTCATAAATTTTCTTGTCTATCCTTTCCACACATAGCTGCTGATTTTGGATTGGAAATTCTTGATGGTTGTCCATAAGTCAGTCAGCCCCTTATTTATAACCTCATCTTGAGTTACTGTCACTTTGTTGGCATGTAAATTTCTTTTTTGAATTTCTTTCTAACTTTGCCTATTGTATCTAGAAAAAGTGCAGACCTCATATTTGTTGTATAAATTGTCTTATTATTTTGTTTATTGTATTAGACTATAAGTGGCTTGTCTTATTTCATCTCTACTTTTAAAATGTCATGGGGTTAAAGGTCAAGTATTTTAACAAATTTGTCAGAATATATTCATTGTAATATCCTGTTTAAAATACAACAAATTAATCATTCTTAAAAAAACATGGGACATAACTCTTCAATGCTTCGTTGAAGTCTCTCTTTCTTATGAAATAAAATGTGGTTTTGTGATTTTTTTGTGCTTGGTACTACAGGGAAATTAGGCAACATTTTAAAGCATGGGACATAACTCTTTATTGCTTGATTGACGTTTTCAACTGTTTGATTAAATATGATAATCATTATGTGATGGATTTGTAACAAATGTATCTTGAAATGGAGTCTTGTTTCTAACTCTGATCTTTATCTCTTTCAAGTTAATGAAGGCAAATTATTCCGCTCTATGGCCAATGAACAGAATGATCTAAATATGGAATTAAAACTTCAATACTAAGCTGACAAATTCAACAGCTTGAGTTAGACAAGATGGAGTTTTATTTTAGACTGCTCTGCTCGTTTATGTATATTGCATTAATTAATTCAAAACACAATTCATTGCCAGTAAAAGAAACTTATACCCCAGCAAAGCCATTTTGATTGATTGGTTGCTAGGTAATCTCAGTCTATAGTTACAGAATGATATAAATTATATATTTTCAGATTATTGGGTTCGGTCAAATTTAAACTAAATGAATTAACAAAAGGAGGTGTTCAGTCGAAGTCCATGACACAAAATCTATTGGATGCTAATAATAGACCACATCAGGTAAGGTTATCTCCCTTTAATTAGTTATGGTTATGTAATGAGAATGACGCTTGCTTGCTAACCTGAAGGTCCACGGTTCAATACCAGCATAGTTCAAGAAGATACTTGATTTTTCAACCTGGTGTCCGTTGACATGGCAAAATTTCCCTCATTGCACACTGCATGGTATTGCCCTTCTTCATGAGCCAAATCAGACGCAGAACAGAAGGATGTATCTTATTTTCATCTTGAGTAAGTTTTGTGGATTCCTTGTTTTAAAGGTGCAGACCTTAAAGGAGAGATAGTCCAGAAATTTAGGTGTAAAAAAAAGTGGAAATGCATTCCCGACCATTATAGCTTCTATTTGCAACAATCCAATTTTCCATTTGATGGTTGTGGTTCCTGTAATTATGGAAATGCTTAACTTTATATGCCGTCACTATTTTGTAAAACTGTAGATAATATCCAAGGGTCTTTGCGATAGTGATGTCATACAATGCTTAGTTTTATTGGAATTGCAAGACCCATAGATGTCTGACTAAAAATTGGAATGGTGCAAATGGATGCTATCAATGTCCCCGATACACGTACACCTCTCATTTCAAAGACTCTAATTAATATTATTATTTTTTCAGTCACAAATTAAATTAAAAGTAACGTATGCTCCACCTGCTGGTAAAGGTGGTGGTAGCGGGTCACAAACAGAAGGTTCACAAGGTAAGTTAATATATTATATTCAGTATTCATGCCACGATATTTCTGGTCATCAGGAAACCCAGAATTTCTCTATTTTTTGGTCAATAAATAATTTTCTTTCTGATAAAACCGCTAAAAATTTGGTTTGAGGGAGAAACAGATTTTTAAACAGGAAACAAATTAGAAAAACATTCTTAAAATGGTAAAATCTCCCCCTGTACCCTCTTACGGGAGCCTGGGGCACCCCTTTACCATCAGCTGATATTTTCTATTGGCTCAATTTTTGTTGGTTTCTTACTGAGATCCCTGATTCAATGTAAATGTTGACAAACCTAAACACTGAATAAACAATATTAGCTATGTGGACACTCTGAAAGGGTTGCAGAGACCAAAAATTAAGAAAAGAGTTCTAAAAGCGAAAGCCTGTTCCCCAATCCTATTTTACTGAAAAAACATGTAAAATAGAGGTCAGTGTTCTAGAAGAAAGAGCATGACCTGCCTCAGAATCAACTTAGTCATAAAAACTAATTAACGATATGAATATTAAACACATTAATACTATAATTATAATACACTGAAATATTAATTAAGCATCATGTACTAATTAAATTTGATATTTAACGAACTAATTTTAAGATGTCATTAGCTGACAGATGACATGTCATGGAAAGTTTGATTGTGACAAATTGATTGCAGTTTTAGTCATTTTGGTTTATTTTCGAGTACATTACATATATATACATGTATTAAATTGTTGATTGCCCTTTCCCATTGCACACTGCATGGTGTTGCTTGCCGATAATCATTAGCCTAATCATGTGCAGAAATTAGGACATAAAATTTCCTTTCATTAGCCCATATGAGCTGCAGAAAACTTAACATTTTATTTGTTTATCTCTCATGGCATTGAAAAAAAAAAGGGTTTTATTTAAACAAAAGTCTTGGGGGAAAAAAGATTAATTAAAAATGTCAAGGTTGTTGCCATGAATTCATTATATTGTTATTATTGTATATAAGACACTAACAAGCTGTAGCCCCAAAATAATATAACTTAAAATAATAGTCATTACTTATTTTTCCATTTAATTTCAAGAAGGTGTTGTATCTTGATCAGTAACCATAGTTTCGAATTAAAAAATTACGCAGAAATAAATTTATTCTTTAAATTTATTCTTTAAATTTGTATGATTTGTTAAGTTTCTTCAAATTAAAGTTGTGTTGTGTGTAGTGAAGACAGTTTTGGAGTGAAGACAGTTTTGGAGTGAAGACAGTTTACAGTTTTGGAGTGAAGACAGTTTTGGAGTGAAGACAGTTTTGGAGTGAAGACAGTTTTGGAGTGAAGACAGTTTTGGAGTGAAGACAGTTTTGGAGTGAGGACAGTTTTGGAGTGAAGACAGTTTTGGAGTGAAGACAGTTTTGGAGTGAAGACAGTTTTGGAGTGAGGACAGTTTTGGAGTGAGGACAGTTTTGGAGTAAGACAGTTTTGGAGTGAAGACAGTTTTGGAGTGTTTTGGAGTGAGGACAGTTTTGGAGTGAGGACAGTTTTGGAGTGAAGACAGTTTTGGAGTGAGGACAGTTTTGGAGTGAGGACAGTTTTGGAGTGAGGACAGTTTTGGAGTGAAGACAGTTTTGGAGTGAAGACAGTTTTGGAGTGAGGACAGTTTTGAAAACTTGATTGATTTTGGTTTTATGAATGTTTGGACTAGCGGTCTGGTGAATCTGAAAAACAATATCACTATATCACAACAAGAAAAGTTGACGAAATGTGCTCAGTGCCAGTGTCTTTATGTGGATTTTAAATGTTTTTGTTACGATTGAAAGTTTGAGAAACCTTAGAATGAATTAATATTTATAATTAATGATTGGCTAATCCACTTGACAACCAGACCTGCCAAAAGTCAAAATTGATACTATGGATAAACTGAAGAAAATTGTATTAAAAGGTAATTTGCTGTCCATAAATTGTCAATATTTTTTTATGGAGAGCTTCCCCATCCCCACTGAAACCTAGTGTTTGCCCTCAACAACCTGGTTAAAGCTTTGGGATTAATAGGAAACCATTGTGAAACTCTTCTATCTTGAAGCAAGGTTTTATATTTCTTTACATTGTCTCACAATTCAAAACTATTTGGATAAAGTAAACCCCTGACCCATCTATTAATTGATAAGGTTATAAATGACCATTTTTTAATAGATTCATACGTATTATAGAAGTTTGTTTATCTCTGGTTCAATTTCGTGATCAGTCGAAAAATCGAATTCCTTTGTTCAGACATGAATTAATTTTCAAAAGTTTTTATGCTCTGCTGACTTTTAATTTAATTGATTTTTATTTAAAGTTACCCCATAGAGTTTAGTCTACATATATAGACAATTTGGCCGAAGATTGCATAGCATGAAACTCTGAGTAACAACATGATTCAGGTTCTGTTTTAATATTGATATTAACAACAATTGTATTGAGCACTATTTTAACAGTAGTATTTCTATATCGCTCTAAAATTGATGTATTGAGCACTATTTTAACAGTAGTATTTCTATATTGCTCTACTATTGATGTATTGAGTACTATTTTAACAGTGGTATTTCTATATCACTCTACAATTGATGTATTGAGTACTATTTTAACAGTGGTATTTCTATGTCACTCTACAATTGATGTATTGAGTACTATTTTAACAGTGGTATTTCTACACTCTACAATTGATGTATTGAACACTATTTTAACAGTGGTGTTGATGTATTTAGCACTATTTTAACAGTGGTATTTCTATATCACTCTACAATTGATGTATTGAGTACTATTTTAACAGTGGTATTTCTATGTCACTCTACAATTGATGTATTGAGTACTATTTTAACAGTGGTATTTCTACACTCTACAATTGATGTATTGAACACTATTTTAACAGTGGTGTTGATGTATTGAACACTATTTTAACAGTGGTGTTGATGTATTGAACACTATTTTAACAGTGGTGTTGATATATTTAACACTATTTTAAAAGTGGTGTTGATGTATTGAACACTATTTTAACAGTGGTGTTGATGTATTGAACACTATTTTAACAGTGGTGTTGATGTATTGAACACTATTTTAAAAGTGGTGTTGATGTATTGAACACTATTTTAACAGTGGTGTTGATGTATTGAACACTATATTAACAGTGGTGTTGATATATTTAACACTATTTTAAAAGTGGTGTTGATGTATTGAACACTATTTTAACAGTGGTGTTGATGTATTGAACACTATTTTAACAGTGGTGTTGATGTATTGAACACTATTTTAACAGTGGTGTTGATGTATTGAACACTATTTTAACAGTGGTGTTGATGTATTGAACACTATTTTAACAGTGGTCTTGATGTATTGAACACTATTTTAACAGTGGTCTTGATGTATTGAACACTATTTTAACAGTGGTGTTGATGTATTGAACACTATTTTAAAAGTGGTGTTGATGTATTGAACACTATTTTAACAGTGGTGTTGATGTATTGAACACTATTTTAACAGTGGTGTTGATGTATTGAACACTATTTTAACAGTGGTGTTGATATATTTAACACTATTTTAAAAGTGGTGTTGATGTATTGAACACTATTTTAACAGTGGTGTTGATATATTTAACACTATTTTAAAAGTGGTGTTGATGTATTGAACACTATTTTAAAAGTGGTGTTGATGTATTGAACACTATTTTAACAGTGGTGTTGATGTATTGAACACTATTTTAACAGTGGTGTTGATGTATTGAACACTATTTTAACAGTGCTGTTGATATATTAATTTAACAGTGAAAATATTATTTTATTATGTATATATAATATTTATTTATTCATTAAAACGAATAATAATGAAAAATTTTGCATATTACTGATCAATACTCGGCAATCTGTTAAGGGGAGCTGAAAAACGTTCAAAGTTAAAATCATTTGAATAGTTAGTAAGCTATGATACTGGATATTTTCACGTCTAA
>NW_008710892.1:582177-583174 GCF_000327385.1 Lottia gigantea | reverse complement strand
CTCATTAGAGAACCATCTCACTCTGGTCTGGTTTTTGTGACTGCACTTTAAGATAAGTTTGAATGGTCTCATATCACTGTCTATATTACCTACCCACTGTTTGACAAGCTCTTTAATGCAAGGGGGCAGGGAAGGGTATTTTTTTGCTCGATCACGACATTTAAAATCTCCAAATTTTTATGCCCGATTATGAAGGGGCACAGAAGGCAAATATTTTTATAACACTCTGCAGAATTTTGTGGTTGACCTGGTGATTGATACACAATTGCAGAGACAGCCATTCACAATTGGTCAATAAAATACGCTCCTTCCTGCCCCCTGCATTTGGGAAAAAACTGGGAACTACACTACAATTTACTGTACATGTATTTATAATTTCAGTATGTTATTTGAAAAAGACGCTGGTCATAAGAAATTTATTGAAGATATTTACGAATGTCAATCACGAGGTATCCCAGGTGGAAACTGGGCACAAGCTTCACGACCCTGGTCAGATGTTGTAAGTTATGGAAAATTATTTTAAATAAAGTTGAAAAAACCTCTGAAGTATTCTTTGATGTCTTAACATAAGCTGTATGAGATGATTTCTTATTAATAAGTTATGAGACCAAAGTCTTCACACTGATGACTATTCTTGATTTTGAACATTTGCTCCTATTCAATAATTTTGTTTGCTTTGCCTTTAATCCCTTGTTGGAAATTTAACCCCATTTTCAAAACTGTCTGTGCTGATGAGGACAAGAGAGGTCCTTGCCAATCAAATATTGTTTGGATAGATATATTGAATATTTTTTGAAAGAAAGATGAAAGATAAAACTATAAGATATATTTTGTTATCTGTATGGGTGTAATATGTATTATCATATGTTTTATTATCCTATATAGAAAGGTGATGAATGTCCAGGCAGAGATGATATTAAACTAACAGAAGGTTGGAAATGGGATAATGATTGGCAGGTGGATTTGAGTCGAGCTGTTGATAAGAGGGTAAGACCAT
>NW_008710892.1:483902-582127 GCF_000327385.1 Lottia gigantea | reverse complement strand
TACAGTGGTGTTGATGTATTTAGCACTATTTTAACAGTGGTATTTCTATATCACTCTACAATTGATGTATTGAGTACTATTTTAACAGTGGTATTTCTATGTCACTCTACAATTGATGTATTGAGTACTATTTTAACAGTGGTATTTCTACACTCTACAATTGATGTATTGAACACTATTTTAACAGTGGTGTTGATGTATTGAACACTATTTTAACAGTGGTGTTGATGTATTGAACACTATTTTAACAGTGGTGTTGATATATTTAACACTATTTTAAAAGTGGTGTTGATGTATTGAACACTATTTTAACAGTGGTGTTGATGTATTGAACACTATTTTAACAGTGGTGTTGATGTATTGAACACTATTTTAAAAGTGGTGTTGATGTATTGAACACTATTTTAACAGTGGTGTTGATGTATTGAACACTATATTAACAGTGGTGTTGATATATTTAACACTATTTTAAAAGTGGTGTTGATGTATTGAACACTATTTTAACAGTGGTGTTGATGTATTGAACACTATTTTAACAGTGGTGTTGATGTATTGAACACTATTTTAACAGTGGTGTTGATGTATTGAACACTATTTTAACAGTGGTGTTGATGTATTGAACACTATTTTAACAGTGGTCTTGATGTATTGAACACTATTTTAACAGTGGTGTTGATGTATTGAACACTATTTTAACAGTGGTGTTGATATATTTAACACTATTTTAAAAGTGGTGTTGATGTATTGAACACTATTTTAAAAGTGGTGTTGATGTATTGAACACTATTTTAACAGTGGTGTTGATGTATTGAACACTATTTTAACAGTGGTGTTGATGTATTGAACACTATTTTAAAAGTGGTGTTGATGTATTGAACACTATTTTAACAGTGGTGTTGATGTATTGAACACTATTTTAACAGTGGTGTTGATATATTAATTTAACAGTGAAAATATTATTTTATTATGTATATATAATATTTATTTATTCATTAAAACGAATAATAATGAAAAATTTTGCATATTACTGATCAATACTCGGCAATCTGTTAAGGGGAGCTGAAAAACGTTCAAAGTTAAAAATCATTTGAATAGTTAGTCAGCTATGATACTGGATTATTTTCACGTCTAAAATATGCCAGAACTTGACAGTGGCAAAGGAGGTAAGGGTATTAATCTTTGGGGGCAAGGGTTGATAGAAAAATGGTAGAGGAGGAGAATTCTTTTACCTGTTATTTTGTTTTTGATTTTTTTGGTGGGGGAAAATTGATTTCTGAAAATATTATTTATTACAAAGAATATCTGGACAAATAAAGGCAAGCAGGTTGGGTATTATTAATTTTTTTGGGGGTTGGGGGGTGGGGTGAAGGGTTGAAAGAAAAGTGGAAGAAAAATGGAAGAAGGGGAGAAGTTTTTATACATGTTCTTATTTTTCTAGAGGGTGGATTTAAAAGTTTTTTTTATATTACATAGAAAGGCTGGATTATGTTCAGAATGTTTTTATTTTTGTCAAATTTTAACAATACAGACTACTCTAGAATGAATTATCAAGATTTGTTTGTAGAAAGTTAACTGTTTTATTATTGTTTTGTGTAAGAGTATGGCAGAGAAAATTCTAGAATTATTAAATTTAACAGGCCACTGTTTCTCAAAATTTATGTTAAAGTTTTGTTGTTATTGAAGTAACTCAACTGGAAATGAATGTTTTGATGATAATTATGATAATATCTTTATTACAAAATATCAGATCTTGAATACCCAGTCCTTACCCACCTGTCTTCTATTCTACCCCTTATAGACAATACCAACCAACACAAAATAAAACAATGTTTGTGTTGGGTGTTATAGAAGGTACTCTACTGTAGAAGCACTGGCCAAGGCCACAAGAAGAGAACATACTTCTTTTACATCAATTATCAATTTGAGTAATAAAGATTAGATTGAAATGGTATAATAATAAATGTTCTGTGTAATATCATCTTCACAATGTCAAGCAATGATGAAATCGCTGCATTCTGTGAAACACCAAATGTGGCTATTGCAGTCAAGATATTAAAAACTGTTTGTAAAAAGCTTGACATTGTGAAAATAATGAGTGTAGGTCTGAGTTGGTGACTAATATTGAGAATAAATATATATATGTTATAATTATGAGTGAAATATTTATCTAATTTAGTATTCTGTATAATTATAAATAATTTGATGTTATTATACCATAAACCATAAACTTACAACATTCCATTCGGACATTGGCCTTGATTAGTCAGCTTGCTTGGTTTTAGTTCTGATTGTTTAGTTTTGCTCGGAGCTTGTTTGCGTCTGTTTAATTTTTATAATTATGTCGGTGCCATAAGTTTCCAGTTTTTGGACATGTTCTGCGTTGTTAGCTGATTTAGATAAACCTAATATCAAAACCGATCAACACTCAAGACTTGTGTTTAGTCAGTAACCATATTTCATGTCTGCGTTAACCAACAATTGCGGATATTTCAGACGTTTACCTTGTTAGTTGGTTTATAAATTTTCGTTTTGTCTGTTCATAAAGGTGCCAGCGTACTTTTGTTGTTTGTTTTACATGGATAGATTTTGCCTGTATAAAAAAGTGTCAGCATTTCAGAATATTCGTGTGTTTAGTTAGTCGCTTGATAAGTTTTTAACCCTGCCAAGGAAGCATATGTTAAAGATATAGTTGGCTGCACCTTATTTTATTAACAGGTGTAGAATTATTGATGTAAATATTCTACAATTTAAACTGTGACAAATTCTATTATTCGCTTACCCGCTGCCTTTCATAATAATTTATTATCAATCCTATTTGCATATTGATTATAAGTTATGCAAATTCATGCGTGACAATTTTGAAATTAAGAGTTAGATACAGTATAGAAGGTTGAAATTGTTTTCAGAATGACGCGTGGACTTGTTACTTTTGGTCAGATTTTAGCTTGATTGGAGCGGAATTTTAGGGATTTTATTAAAATTGGTTTTTCTATTCTGAATCGAACAACTTTTGAAGGAATTGCAGACAGTAGAAGCGAAATAAAATATTGTGGAGGCATTGTTGATAAAATTCTAAGAAGTGACTTTTGGATCAATTTTTGACAGTGGAATTGTTACTTTGCTGCTTGAAGAAGTTTATGATGTAATCTTTGACCATCAATAAACTTGCTGGAATAGTTATTTATTTTTTTAATTTGACATTTTTGAATTGAAATTGGAAATTGTAAAAGAAATATGGAATTAAATTCATTTTTAAACTTCATTAATTGACCCTTAAACACTGGTTTTATTGTTAATATCTTGATTTTAAACTCTGATATTGAGACAATAATGTTACAAAAAGTAGAACAATGTAAGGTATTCTTTTACAAACTTTCGGCTTTCCACAGAAGATCTTTTTCTGAAAATGACAAGACATTGAGTGTAGGATTTTAAAGTTAAAAAGACATTTTTTGAAACTTATTAATTAGTCTATGGATTAAAAGTGATCATTAAAAAGTGAATTTGTCAATTGTTGTTGGGAGAATAATTTGTGATATTCTGTTAATTTGAATCAAGAAATAAAATGGCAGATGCCCCTGCTGTTGAGGAAACTGACAATGAAGAGGCAGCACAGGAAAGTAAGTTTAGGCTCTCCCTGAAACTCCAAAATGGAATACATACCTAAATTTGGTAGCTTTGAGGTCACAAGATGATAAAACCCTGTTTCAATTCATTTCATTTCATCAATTGATTGGCAAACAAGACAAGAGATGTTTACAAACATTACTTGATAAATCTTTTCTAAGATTGAAATCACAGATGCTATGTTGGTAGCCAAATTTGCAATTTCAGTTAAATTCACCAAATATTTCACCAATCGGAAGTTGCATTGCACAGGGCAAAAAGCTCTTGCTCTTACAACCCTCTCGTTTCGTTTCGTTTCAGGTAAAGTTGTTCACCATCCCGAGAAAGAAATGTTTTCAATCTTTGCCTGTTTGAGTCTTGTCACACATGTTTCATTCTGTTTCATTTCGTTTCAGGTCAAGTTGTTGACCAACCTGATGAAGAAGATGAGGAAGAAGATGATGAAATTGATGCTGGTGGGGACCAGCCAGATGCCAGTGGGGGTGGCATCATCAAGAAAAAGAAAAAGAAAATGGGAAAAAGAAAAATGAGAAAAACTTTATCTAATAAACCTCAGGATTTTCAGGTTAGTTTAACTTTTTAATTTTTGTCTGGGAGTGACTGCAGACCCACAAAATAATGTCATAAATTTATAACCTTAATAGAGATGTTAGTGATGTTGGCTCTATTGATTTGAAAATATAGTTGATGAATGATAAATAGTGTTATCTCCCTTCATTAGGATGCTAGTTATCCTCATCTTTATAATAATGGTACTTCTTCCGGATTTCTGAAAGATACGGTCCATTTTCAGATAAGCGTTCTTAATGAGCCTTGAAATTACTAGTCAAGAGCTGGAGATGAGCTCATTGTTTTGGGCAGCAGCGATTTCAGTCAGGTGCTAATGCATAAGGAATGGGTTTTTTTTGCCCAAAATTGTCAAATCAAACTTTGGTTGAATTTGTAACTATTTGTAACTGCTGACTGAGTACTAACGGGATGTTCGACAACTTAAATGAATCTTAAAGGATATCTGGTCGAATCTGATGAATCATTGGATTTATTGGACGACCTGAGTGCACGCGCCCATTCTTGAAATCTGAACTCAAGATGGTTTTAGTGTTTTAGTCTGCTGATTGTTCAATCTCTAAAATTTGGGAGAATACATCCCAGGTTATAATTGTATTCAGTTATCTTTTCTTGTTATTGGGCAAAATATATATCTTATAGCAACTGTTTTCATTTGCTCTTTGATCTGTCTGAGATTAAATGGATCCAGACCTCTTATAAATATATTTCTTTCTCCCATGTTTGTCATGGTTTCGTTGCATCGTTGTTTTAAAAGTGTTATTTAAATTTCTGTGCAATTTGTCGAGAACTGGATGAGTTCCTACATGAACCAAAATATAACATTTCTTCTCCCATATTGAGTCTTGTTTTGTTTTGTCGTCTGTTCTTCCAATTTGGTATTAAGTGTGCTCTACAGTTTGTGAAGATCTACATGGATCTAATACTAATATTTCTAATACTGCCAAAATTTTCAAATGGTTTCCAATATTTGTTCTGGTTTTGTTGCTTTGACTGTTTTTCAGTTTGCTCTTCAATTTGTCTAGAACTACATGAATTCTGAGTTCTTTTGTGAACGAAAATATGTTGTTGTTTCCCCATATTTGTTTTAACTGTGTTGCTTCAACGGTTTTTCTAATTTGTTATTCAGTTTGCATTTTAATTTGTCTGGAAATTCATGAATTCTGAGTCCTTTTCCTAGGGAAATATGCCATTTTTTCCAAATATATTCTGGTTTTGTTTAGTGGTCTGTTTTTAAATTTATTATTCAGTTTTCTCTGCTCACTGAAAGTATTTTGACGTAATACAGGTTGATATTGATCTGGCAACGCCTACCGTTTATAAAGATTTATGTTCGGTTCAATACAAACTTATATTGAATATTAAAACTGGAAATATAACAATTCAACATACTCTGGCGACAGATGTTTCAAAATTAATCAATTTCTTCATTTTAAATTTGACCTAATTTCTATTTCTGTTATTTTTTATTCAGTCTGTTATTGTCAGGCTGTGTTTGTTTGTTTCATTTCATTGTGGTCGTATTTGTTCAGAAATGAATCCACGCATTTGTAGTACTAATTGTTACATTCGGGAGCTGGGCAAGGGTCACACAAGCTGTCTCACGACTGAAAAACTCTATCTTTCACCATCAGTTGCTTTCTTTTGAAATTAATTTATATTAGCTGCTCTCAGTGACCTTCTGCTGCTCTCAGTGACCTTCCGCTGCTCTCAGTTGCTATCTGCTGCTCTCAGTGACCTTCCGCTGCTCTCAGTTGCTATCTGCTGCTCTCAGTGACCTTCCGCTGCTCTCAGTTGCTATCTGCTGCTCTCGGTGACTATAAGCTGCTTTCGGTGACTATCAGCTGCTCTCAGTTGCTATCTTTTGCTCTCAGTTGCTATCTGCTGCTCTTAGTGACTGTCAGCTGCTCTCAGTGACTGTCAGCTGCTCTGCTCATGTTGTACTTGTCTAGCAAAACTTTAATTTGGTCATTGACCTATATTTGGATTCTGTGAGCAATCAATTGATTACTGTTATCAGTAGCTGATAATTTGTCAATATTTAACACCCCCATTTTCCTATTGAACCATTCACACGTGCATACTGTCTATTAAAAACTATGTGTAATTGGAAGAGCTCATAAGTAAATAAGGGATGTTTCTTTTTATGCCTGTCAAATGATATCCAGTTCTTCAAGATGTGTGATGGTGTTAATAACATGCAAGTTCTATTTCCCTCTAGAAATACAAAGTAATAATTCATGTCCAAATCATCGTTTATGTCAGCGTAACCTGTACTATTTCACCTATGATATCAGATTTGATGTCATGTCATGTGTTTGTTTGTTATATTGACACTTTTGCCACCATGTCGTCAAGTTTTTTTATGATTGTGACAATTTTGTCCTCATGTTGCCAGGTTTGCTGCCATAAAAGCCTCTTTTGCCTTAATGTCGTCAGCTCTGTTGTCATGTCGTCAGCTCTGTTGTCATGTCTTCTGCTATGTTGTCATGTCGTCAGCTCTGTTGTCATGCCATCACTATGACCAAGCTATGGTGTAGAATATTGACTATTTAATAATTATTATATTTTATTGATAACAGAACTATGTAACAGGTGCCCTGACTATATATGGTCATACAATACATTCTGAACTTTACTACAATGTTAATCAAAACTCCTCTCAAACAATTAGAAATTGATAAACTTTGAATTGGGGTTGAGTTCTGAAACAGAAGCACTGGCTGTAGCATCAGAATCTTTCTTCCCTTGAGAAGTATTCAAACCCACAGAACTTTATTGCCTTAACAGACAACAATCCAACTCGCTGCTGACTGAGCTGTTCCACTATCACTGTGTCATTTGGAACTTTAATTAATGATACTGAAACACTGTATGATTACAAGATAGATCTGGATGTTTTGTTTCCTGTTTTTACTGCAGATAACTACAATTTCCATCAATGATCCGACAAGATTTTTCTCTTGATTATGTTCTGTGAAAATTTAATCCAATAGCATCAAAAGTTACATAAATAAATTAAAAATGCTTCAATATTAACAAAGAATTTCTTAGATATAGTTCCAAAGTTGTTCTGTAGTCTTCTTAGGTATACCCACAGTGGTGTTTGTTACTACCAAGACCCCTACCTACTACAAGACCCCTACCTACTACAAAACCCCTATCTACTACAAGACCCCTACCTACTACAAGACCCCTACCTACTACAAGACCCCTACCTACTCCCAAGACCCCTACCTACTACAAGACACCTACCTACTACAAGACCCCTACCTACTACAAGACCCCTACCTACTACAAGACCCCTACCTACTCCCCTACCTACTACAAGACCCCTACCTACTACAAGACCCCTACCTACTCCCCTACCTACTACAATACCCCAAGACCTGTAGTCTTTTACGGTACCCCCAAGTGATTATATCAGGGCTTCTCCTACCCAATATTGGGTATATTCATTACATTTATTTATTAGAGTTCCCAATAACCATAGCAATGTGACTCTCCAATCAGTCGGTATTCTAATATACATCTCATTTTATTGTTCAACATATTATTTATTACATTCTCTCTACAAATATCTCACTTCCCGTGGGTGGATTTTGATATTTCTGTATTATATTTTGGATTAGAGGAGCTGTATCTGTATGGATATTTGGGAGGACTGGTAACATTTCTAGGAGTTTTAATAAATTTGTGAAAAATGTGTTCCAATAGTTATACTAAAAGAAATCAGCATTTGTTCTGGTCTTTGTAATATTAAGTTGTAATTTTCAATATATATGGTGAAATTTTTCAAAAAATAGTGACTTGTCATATGTCCCATCCTAAACGCAGTTATCATATCCCAGCCGAATATCGCGTTGGAGGAACTATGTAGGGCCAGATTTGTTGCGCTAATGTGCCTCTTATAAGGAAATCATGAAAGATTGTCGAGGTCCAAAATGGCACGAGGAAAATAGTTCAATGTCCTTTGTGATGTATAGTTGTTTAGTTATGTTTTTTATTTACCATCTGGAATTCCTTTGTTTATTAGATATTTATCAAAATAAAGTATTTTTTTACAATTTGTAAAGAAATCAATGATGTTTATTAGAGAGTTATATTGGATTTATATTAGATATATAACTTACTTAAAATAACTTAATAACTTACTATGGTGGCTAATTCTTGGAGATGATGCCTTCAGATATTTAAAAATTAAAATACATTTCGATTACATATGTTTGAGTGAAAAATCTTATTGAAGTAAAATAGCTATAATTAAAATTAATACTTGGATTCTTGATATTTGGTAGGGCCTTTCCATTTCTGCAAGTTCTAGATGCCTTAACTCTCATGTTTGGAAAAGTTGAGCCAAATCAGCAATCTTTGAGCCGATACTTTGTCTATGTTGTGCTTGTTATAAAAGTTATTAGATGTGAATAAATTAACATAAATTAACATAAATTACTATTAATTAGAACCAGATTGAAATAATATTGATTATATATTAATTAGTTGGACGATATATTGTTTTAAATTGCTACAGAGATCACTGATGATCTGTGAACTTAATAATCATCATAATAATTATTTCCAATAAAATATTTCAATGAAAGTTTTGAAATATATTTATTTGTGTTTTTTATTTGATCATAATTAAGCTGCTGGTTTGTATCTTATTTGGGGTGATTTCTTTAGAATTTAAATAGATTATGATTCTGTTACTGTTGGTAAATGAAGTCTGTTTAAATGTAAAGTTATCCAAAATCAACCATGTTTTAGTTGGGATAAGATATTTGTGATTATCTGTGGATAAACATAGAAACAGAAGCACGACCAGTCTACCTTCAAGAAGTAATGAACACAATATATGTTTGGTTTTTATAATATCAATGAATAATTATTCTAGCTTAAATTAATTTAGACCTTCATGTTTATTTTTTGGAATATTTTCAAGCATAATTAACTTTACTGGGTGAATATATGCCTTGATGGCAAGATAAAGGGAGTCCGAAGATATTTAGAAATTTTAGATCTCCAACGTTGAACAATTTGACTAAATTTTATTATAATGTACTACTCTGTGAATGTTTATGTTGATAATATACAGAAAGCTATAACAAGTTGAACACCAGGTGTGATATATAATATATTGAATATATTCTATTTCATATTGTTTCAATTGTTTTATTTATTCACAGTTTATAGGAATTCATCTTGTTGTTGGTGTGGTTTATTCATAGGTTTGGTAATATTTCTGAATGGCTTGTGCATAGTTTATGAATTCTTCTGTATAGTTTTTGTATAGTTGTTGGATAGTTTTAGAATAGCTTCTGGATAGTTTCTGATTATCTTATGGATAGTTTCTGAATAGCTGTTGGGTAGAGTTTGGATAGTTTCCGAATAGCTGTTGGGTAGAGTTTGGATAGTTTCTGAATAGCTGTTGGGTAGAGTTTGGATAGTTTCTGCAAAATTCTGTATAGTTTTTGAATGGTTCCTTAAAAGTTCTGAATAGTTCATATTTTCAAGCACGAAATATTTAAATATGTTTTAGGACCTGTATATATTGAATTATCAGAAGGCAAAGTTAAGTTTGTATGGTAATTATCAATGATTATCAGAAGTAATTCTAGGGAACAATTGAGAAGTTATATATTTAGTACCAGTATATCAGTAGTTGTCAGGTTATGATACAGTACGCTGTTATATGCCTACCTTTAATCTCAAGGATTGTGGGATATCAATAGCTTTGCATTAACAATCCGGTTATCTGAAGCTAGAAAATTATTTCAGTATGACTGTATGAACCACCAGCATTGAACAAATAAAAATTGTGTTAACTCTAATCAATACGGATATAAGATCTCTTTAATTTGGATTATATATAAATTTTGAAATATATATTGGATCTAGAGCCTCAAAAAGTGAATTTGTGTTTCTTCTGTGACTGTTTCAAGTGTAGTTATATTACACAAATAGAATTATAAAATCACTGCTTGCTGATATCTGCTGACCAATTTTAGTCTATTTTATTGAAAGCAAGTTGATGTCCGTTCATTGGATGTTTAATAGCGATATTTTACATAGAATTCCTGAAAACTATTTAACATCATGTCAACTTATTTGAGGACCAGAAATAAACTTTAAAATGTTTGGAAAATTAACGCCTGGCAAGGAGATAGAGGGAGCCATCCCTGCTGGGTCTGTGAAGGATGCAAAATCGGACACATCCTCAGAAAGAGGCTCAGATGATGAAAATGTTGCCAAGACGATTAAAGCATTCAGTCGATTCACGCGAAATCGAGATTCTCTGGATCAACATAGACCAATAGATTTACAGGTGGGTTGCTTGGAAAATTTAAAGTTTACAAAAAACAGTTCTGCTTTGTCAGGAGTTGAGGTGTGATTCTGCTATACAAAGAATCCAGAATCAGTCCAAATAATACCTGCAAGTTTTTTCAGTCTGGTTTCCCCTGTCAGTGATGTAAGTCGTTCGTGTTTAACCTAGAAATCCAAAATTCTGCCTGGGCATTCAATTCCTTCAGTAGACTTAAGTTGATCAAAGTTATCGATCCTGTTCCCCACTGATAAGGGTTGAAATCGGAAGGGCTGACATGGTAAAATCTTGTCTTTCAAATTTGACAATAAACTGAGTTCCAACAGATTGGTCATCTTAAAGATCTCTCAACAGTTGCAAAGTCAAGACAAAGTACGGGGACATACAGCAGTCCTGGTAAAATTTCCTAATTGCCCACAACAAGTGGTTTGTAAGTCTTCATTAACTCAAACTGGTTTAGAATAGCAGGACTGAAAACCATTTCATTTCATTTCATTTCTCCCACCTATATTAAACTATTATATGAAATTTTCAATACATTAGTTTAATGATCTTAATTTGTGAATAGTAGGCCTATAGTCTGTAACACCTGGTATATTTTATATAACAACTGTATACAATCAAGATTATTTTTTATGATATTCTAGAAGAATACAGTTTGAAATATACCTTTATATTACTTACTTGTTATTGATTATTTTTGAATAGAAGCAATAAACCTGCAATGTGTTTTATTTTATATTAAGAGTAATATCGTTCGTGCCCATTCTTTTATTTTTCTGTCTTTTGGCCTTCCAGTTAGAAATGTTTCCAATACACACAAAATTATTTGAAAATTAAATATTCAAAGCCAACAATTCTCCCCTTCTTTTCTCCGCCCCACCCTGCCCTTTCCTTGCCGCAGGATATTACAGGGTAACAATTGCTTCTTTATATTTGCCCCTGATCCTCTGCTTGGTAGTGTTCATAAGGTGACCGAGATGTGGGTGGGGCAGGAATAACTGTATATCTCCATTCAATGTTTTATGGGATAGCAGTAAAACAAATTCAAGCAAAATTCTTAATTTTGGACCATTTTGGGGTATATATCTCCAATATAAATTTTGGGCCTAGCTAAGTGTTTCAGTGTAATGTATTTGCTTCTAGTGTTCATTGATGAGGCTCGTGGGTGTGCAAAATTTTAATGTACTTCTCCCTCTCTTTTCAGATTCGGGTAAAAGTGATAGAAGCTCGGCAACTTCAGGGTGCCAATATTCAACCAGTTACAAGGGTCACATGTTTTAATCAAATGAAACAAACGCGTGTTAAAAAATCAACGAACAGTCCATGTTTTAACGAATCATTTTTCTTCAATTTCCACTCCTCTCCTGCCGAATTATTCGATGAGATCATAGAATTTAAGGTAAGAGAGCAAATTAACGCAAATATTTCACATAGAACTTCCATTTAGAATTTTATAATCAGAACAGTTTTATACACAATATATATTCAGAAAGGACTTGGTGAACTTGATTCTGAACTTGATTCTAGATATTGTCACAAATATTTCAATTTGTCATCAGAAATTCTTTGAGCCATATTGTTATCCAAATTAAGGCTTAAAACTCCAAATAGTTTTTTGAGCTGTGTTTTTTGAATTGTTTGTTTTAATCTAACTGTAGACAAACCCATTGTTAAATTAATAATCTAGAAAGGGATACAGATAGCTGAAAAATAATATTATCAGCCAATGTATGTTCAATGTTATGAATTTCTAATATTTATGATTTTTAATATTTTTGTTCCAGGTGTTTAACTCTCGTAAATTACGTTCTGATGCTTTAATAGGTTCGTTTAAGGTGAGAATTTTAACTGACATTTTATTTTTGGTTTTTTTTCTACATCATTTTATAAATGAAATACCCCTTGTCAACTTGTTTCTCATTGGTACTAGCTGTGGTGGAGGTCTGGGATTCAATTAGAACATATGTCAAGAAAATACTGTCAAATTTTCCAACTTTGTTTCCTACTGTCATTGATGTAGGTCGGAATGACTGACATGAAAAAATCGTCTGAGCTCATTAGTGCTATAGGATATCCAAGATAAAGATAATCGATAGTTAGTAGTTGGAAATCGAAAAAGAGTAGGAAAATACCACTGTCCTTGCACAATGACTTTAGACAGTTGAAAGTCAATAAAGATTAGGTTAATGTTGCTCTCTTGGTAGAATTTGTTTAGGGTAAGGATATCTTTACCGTCATTTTGATTTCCCCGTCTGTTTCAGTGTGATGTAGGATTAGTTTATGATGAAAATCAACATGCGTTACTCAACAAATGGCTGCTACTTAGTGACCCTGATGACACAATGTCAGGGGCCAAAGGTTACCTTAAAATGTCTGCCGTGGTTCTCGGACCCGGGGACGAGGCGCCTGTAAGTTGGATAGAATTTTCTATTATTAACAAAATTCAGAATTTATTACCTATGTCAAATGGATATATATTTTTGTCAGCTTTATTTGATTCCGTGGATCTTTGCTTTTAGTGACTGACTCAAGAATTGGGTTCTTGTGTCAAATCTGCATGTATTCTCTCCCTATTTCCTCCTTTTTTTAAATTAGGCCAAACATTAATAATAGAATCAGCTGAAGAGAATTAATGATCAGAATTGGATTTGATGATGTATCACTTAATCCAAGTTGTTTATTAATTCAAGTATCATTAATTGTCTTTTTACTATTACAGAGTATGAAAACAGACAATCAGGATGATTCTGAAGATATAGAAAGGTAGGCATCTGGAAATTCTGAAAGTATTTTTTTAATTTTTACTCTTACTTATTAATTATGGAAGCACATCATGATTTTGATTTTAAAGGAAAAAGAACTTCAAGGAATGGAGCTTTCAATGCCTTATAATTATGTACAGCATCAATAGTCTGGTTTTTAGTATGAGTTCACAAACTCAGAAGCAGACGGAGATCAAGTGATATTAAAACTGTTATTATATTTCAGTAATTTATTACGACCTGCTGGAGTTCAACTGCGTCCTGCCACCTTTACTCTCAGATTATACAGAGCCGAGGATATACCTAGAAGTAAGTCAGACATTTTAGATATTTCTGTGGCATTGGGTTATTGTATTGCTTTCAAAGCATGTTTTGGATAAGCAGCTTTCATCAGGATAGCAGTGGATATTATTTTCATTGGTATTAGGTTATTATATTGCTTCCAAAGCATGTTTTGGATAAACATCTCTATTCAGGATAATTTGTGTTAAAGATCAATGCCAGTATATTGTAATATTTTGACACATGGTTATATACAGTATAATTGCGATTATAATGCACACCAATTCTTACACTCAAGTTAATCTTGAAATAACCTCAGCCATGGTTGGCATAATGCAGACACCATAATTTCAAGTATTCCACAGATCACAACTGTTTGTCTCTCATTGACAATTCTCTTGCCCCTACTCTCAAAACTTTTGATTCATAAAAATACAACTGGTTTTTGGTTGACTATCTCTACAGTAGCTCTGGTATTAATGAACTCTTTTGTGTAATTTTAGTGGACTCTGCATTTATGGAAGGAGTAAAGAAAATATTTGGTGGTGAAGAACAGAAAGAATTAGTTGATCCTTATTTTGTCTTCTCCTTTGCTGGAAAAGATGTAAATATATTGTTTTAGAATTAATTCAACTCTCGGAAGGCTTGATTTATAAACTATTCTGTTTTGTGTGATGCCTTGTGTTCCAATATAATAGAATTTTTCTTTCAAACCCTCTGCATCTAATGGCCTAGCAGACGACAATCTGTATAAAAGGTTAAGGGTACTGCATTGAGCAAACGTAGAATTTATTCAAGGACATGGTTTTCAGATATATTTTTATTTTTCCCCATTAATTACACATTAAGATTAAGTATATATTTTGGTCTATTTTCAGCTACAATCTAAAATAATGTATTGTTCAGATCATCCAGAATGGAATCAAGAATTACGTTTGGGACTTCAGGTAATTATTACTTAGATATGTTCATTAAGCCCAGTTTCCCTCATTGCACACTGCAACTGTCTGTATTAAACTCATTTTAGGTTTCAATCAGGACCTGTTCTGTGTTACTCAAAATATTGTAGATTACCGTATGAGCGTAAACATTATGAATTAACGATTTGACGACTTCAAAAATAATGTTTTTTTTGCAATTAACGTACAAATTAACGGTCCTGGTATCTAATGCTATCGTAACATTATTTTTTGGTTGGTTTTCAGTTTCCATCAATGTGTGAAAGAATTAAATTTATGATCAAAGATTGGTGAGTAGACATCTTAATTAAAATTTAATTAATTAATAAAAGTTTTGAATTTTTAGGTGCTAGATGATGAAGATACAAATCAACAACACTTTTTCTTGATCGCTCATACTTTACTATTGAGGTGGAATCTGTATTTATTGAATGTAAAGGTGTAGGCTATATATATATATATATCATTGACCTTCACCTTGACCTGACTTACTGGTGTCCTGAGTGGTGGCAAAATATGGTTTGTACCCCCGAGTTCATTTCTTGGGGAAGAAGCCTCAGACAATCTAATTTAAATCTTAGCCTAGCCCCGAAACTTGTCCCCCATTAAAGTCGGACCAACTATTTGTACTCCCAGTCTTGAGACGCTGGCGCCACCACTGGGTGTCCTTGACCTTCACAGTTTCATTTTATTATTGGTTCAAGGTTGAATGATGACCTCAGCACTGGTTTAATGGTGTATTATTATTTTCAAGCAAAGATTTTTATATACATTCAGGTCCAAGTCAAAATATAAAACCTGACCGGTCTATTTTATTTCAAGGTAGAATAGATAGTGATTGAAACTGTATGAATTAGACTTGAAATGTGTTCATTTCTACTTAAACTACCTCAAAATAAAGTGAACTGCTCGTGTTTATATTTTGAATTGCATCTAGATGTGTACAATTATCTCTATCTAGGCCTTATTCTGTTTTTGTTTTAATATAAAACATGTGAGAAACATGGAAGTTTTTAAATCTCGTAATGTAGGTCAATGATATTCATGCATGTGCAGGAATGTACCAATATATTGAGAATATGTAGAATATATTGAGTCAATTACTGCTTATTCTATCTTAAAACAAAATAATATTCTCTATTAGTATGTCAATACCAAGAGGTTTGACCAGGGACCAGCTGGTAGAAAGGATCCTCGTGATCCTAAACTGTTATTGTTATAAAATCATTAGCAACAGGCTCAGACATGGATCAGCTGCAAGACAGGACCCTCGTGAACCTAAACTGTTACTGTTATAAAATCATTAGCAACAGGCTCAGCCATGGATCAGCTGCAAGATAGGATCCTCGTGAACCTAAACTGTTATTGTTATAAAATCATTAGCAACAGACTCAGCCATGGATCAGCTGCAAGACAGGATCCTCGTGATACTAAGTTGTTTTCCACGCACAATATATTTCAATTCTCACATGTTTTATATTCAGTACATTATATTTTAATTCACTCTGTAAATTGTTTGAGTTTTGTGTCTATATTTACGTTAAATTTGCCGATTATTTTGGTTACTATAGGGATAGAGTTAATGATGATGATACAACTGGATCTTATTATCTTGATTTACCCAAAATATCAGCTTTTGGCACCACTGGTTTGTTGATTCTTGTTTCTTTACTTTCTGAATATTGTTGACTCAAAATGTCGAATTTAATCCCAAAATTTGATGGAAATGTCATCCTATTTGTAAATCAAAATTTAATGATATTTTTATTTGAATTTTAATAAGAGTTTAGACATAGTTCTGATAATCTTGAGAAAATTTCTGGCAAATTTAGTTGCCAAATAATGTTATTGCTGAAACTTTGATTTTTAAAAAGATTGAGTCCAAAGGAATCTGTTGGATGAGTAGAACAGTTTATACAAACTTTTTAATAATAATAATAATAATAAACTCTTAATTTGACATGAGTCAGAATTAGACTCAATATACAAGACATGGTCCTGTCTAACATTCAGTCCATGGGGACAAACATAAACTCTTTATTTTACATCGGTCAGAATTAGACTCAATACACAAGACATGGTCCTGTCTAACATTCAGTCCATGGGGACAATATCATGAATGAAAAAAAAAAAATACACAATAACTCGATAGATAAACTGTTTAACAAATACACAAGTATATGTATATTAAATGGACAGACTATGTTAAATTAAAAAATTAAAAATATAATTTTGAAAATTACTAATGAGATTCTGAATAACAGTAGTCAACAATATTCAGAACAATTATCACGATCTATATCCCATAGACATTATTAATCCTTTCTATTTATTACCCTTAATTCAAAAAAATATATCTCCCTTATTCATTCATTCATTCTTTTTCTTTCTTTCTATGCCAATCATATTATATGTATATAGGCTCTTAAGTTATATATACTTCTGATTTCATTCATTCATTCATTCTTTTCTTTCAATCCATCTATTAGTACCATTTTCCGAACAGATATATAGCCAATTTTCATTCATTCATTCATTCATTTATTCAATCATTTCTTTATTTCTACCATCTGTCTATCAGGAATGCTCTCTGTTCTATATTAAACAACCTACTGGGGTTATGGTATTAATAAAGTTTGTTTTTTTACAGAGTAGTGGCTGGATGATGATTGTTGCTTTTTTTTTTTATAAATTAAGCCTAATACACACTACAAAAAATGTCCTTTATTACAGACTATATTCTCATGATAGCAATGTAAATTGTAGAAACTTTGTGTATTGTATTCTGCTCTTCACGATCTAAATAAGATTTCTAAAACAAGATTAAAAATATGAAGGGAAGATTTTGGGTTGAAATATTATTTTTTGTAGATGTGTACTGAGCTTATAAAGATGGTTGCTAAAAATAGAGATTCAGAAATATTGAGAGACAACCAACAGTTTTTATATAGATATATTTTAAAACTGGTTAAATTTCTTTTTCTGTCAAAAATTAAAGATTCTCCAGATGGGTCATCTTTATGATTTAAAACCTGTCCTTACAGATTTGTCGGTTAATCAGATCATGGTGATTTTCTTTATGAGAAACAGAATATCAGCTTTTTAAATGACTTTGCCTTGATAGATTTCCTGATTTTCCTTCAGTTTTTTTCTGAATCGGTGTTTTTAGAAAATATAAGATTGTATTGTGGTATTATTATATATTGGTAGTAGATTAACAGCATGTTTGTTGTTAGAATTGTTTGCATGATTGTTTTTCAGAAAATAGCTACACGACATTGTTCAATATTTTTATTATGATAAGCTAAATTCATACTGCTGTTATTTGGACTGAAAAATCATTTGCCTAGCTAGAAGCGTTTATCATCAAATTAAATTAAGAAAAAATAAGACGTCAAACGTAATTTTGTTGCGTGCATTTCCTCAAAATAAAAAATATGATACTATCTCTCCAGCTAGCAAAAATGTCCGTGATTTTTCAGTTTTCAAAAAGCAGTAAGAATTTGGCTCACAAGATGGTTGTTGTCATGAAAGTCAATTTGTGACGATAGTTGGCTGTTAGATGACTAGGAAGCCTGGCTTGTAGTCTGCATGGTTAAATAACAAAGACGTTACCCGTGTGAAATCAAACAGCCCAAGTTTACTAGCTACCTTCGAAGGGAAGACGAAATTTACAAATATTGAATATTTTATACGTAAAGATAATTCATAAACAGATCTCTCTTAAAGTGATGTAATCTTCTAAATATTGCCTCTACCAGCTCATAGGGATAAATTTTTTCAATGTAGAAATCCGACATGAGGTACACGTGCAAGAATACAGAAAAGGGGAATCAACTATGAAAGTGTTTACCATTTTGATGAAATTATGTAAAATTGTGCATTATTCCTTCATAGAAATCAAAAACAACTGCCCTGCATTCAACTATCCACATTGATAAAACCGTTGGACGAATATTTTGTCTTCCCATAAGTAACCTTTTATATAACAAGAGTCGTTTTGTTCAAAACAACGAAAAGCTTCAAAACTGTTTGATAAACAGAACACATGACTGTAAAAGAGATCTGTTGATGACGTTAAATCTAACAAACTTGGTGATTGGTTGGTATATATCACATGATATTTTAAATCTACAGGGATCGACTGAGCGAAGATGATACAATCGGAACATTTTTACTACCAATTTCACTAATATCTTCAAGTGGCGACACCGGTGATTGTCTTTTTCTTTACTTTTTAACTTTTCATAACTTTTTTATTAACGATAAAATTTGAAAAGATAATGTCGGGCTTAATTCTATAGAGAAATAACTTAACATGACAGCTATAGAATATATATGTGGCTCTAAAAGGGGTGGGGGAATGTCTTGTCCAGTTGTCAAACTAAGTATAAAAATACAGGGTGTCGTTTGGTGATTAGGGGTGAAGTTGAAAATTCATAGTTGCTACAAAATTTCTGTAAATCGGATAACGAAACTGTCCAAATCTGTACAGACCATGCCACTGTTCTTTACTGCAAAATTTGTTCCTTATTTGTGACCTATTGTTCCCTTGCTGGTATTTCAGTTGACAGTATTGACAGTATTTGATGATAATCAGACTTGTTAAAATAATATTCCATCAAATCATGAATTATAGTATTAATGTAACTAAATAGTACTTGACTCTTATATCCACTGTCATAAACAAGAACTTAAGGAAACGAAGAACCTTAGAATTAAGCTCGACATTTCTTTATTTTGAGGTTTGATTAAAATTTAAATGTTAAACATTTTCAACGCTGCTGCTTAAAACGTATTTTGCAACGTAAACTAACATTTTATTTTTCAATTTTTGCTTAGAAAATGACGAGGGTAATATTATATTCAAGGAAGCGGGGTTTTTTTATGTTAATATTTAATGTTGTACGGGTGGGGGTCTATATACTACATGTATCGCAAATTTCCTTAATTCCGGGGATCTGTGGGTAGAATTTGACGCACCAAGGGTCTGAGTATTTATGCACGTCTGTGATATTATTAGAATCTATACGAGAGCAGTCAATATTGTCCTTTTGATTTATTTCCTCAAAATGCCTTAAAAGAAATGAAATGAAACAGCATTCCTAAAAAAATAACGAGCATGTTTTATTCTGTCATAAAAAGAATAAGTGGAATGCCCATCTCAGTTCTAAATTTGTCATACCTGTATTACCTCTAAAAAAGTAGACTGTTCTCGTTTGTCTTAGCATGTGCATAATTCTCTCTATGACCTACTTTAGTATTAGAACTGTAGTTAGACTTTGCCAAAATTAGTATTTTTATGTTCTTAAGTAGTTAGTAGAATTTTTTTTCTTTTTTTTCATATTTTTGTTAAAAGCATCTGCAGGTATTTTGAACAGTATGTTGTGCGTTCTGCTTGCCAGTATAGAAATTAATTAACTGTGTTCTGCTTTTTATAATAATTATCTTCTCTTGTGTTTCTATATACAGATAACAGTAGGTCCTATTATTTATAATATTTGTATTGCTGGGATTTACAGTTGCTTGGAATGATCTTGACAGGTGGACCAGCTACTCTTGTCTTATTAAAAGAAACTTCGCAAATTATATCTCATACATTCTGGGTTTGATATTTGATGGTACTTCTCTTTAGATGAGCCTGCTATACAATATTGCTCTGAATTTTTTCATACTTTGAAGGATATTTTTGGCTGAGAACATTGTTTTGCTTGAGCTGGTTTTTATCTTAAAAATATACAAGAGGAGTAGCTGGACTCACCTTGATTGCAGAATGATCTCAAATTTTATAAATTATTTCATATGGAATCATAAACTAGAAAATATCTTTCTGATATCTGTACGCTGTGCCTATCTAATGCTTTTATCTTGATATTTTTACTACCTATTACTGCACATATGTACTTCTGCTCAATTTCATTGTTTGAAAGTTGAGGGAAAGAGGCGAGGATTAAACTTGATTTTGGGATTCTATGGTATTAATTTGAACACCTTGTCAATTCTTCAATTAATTGAAAATACAGACCTGGCCATGTATTCTTAGCGCTAGGATATCCTGGAATCAATGTTAGAAGATGAGAACCTAGGATGTCCTAGAATCAATGTTAGAAGATAAGAACCTAGGACATCCTAGAATCAATGTTAGAAGATAAGAACCTAGGACATCCTAGAATCAATGTTAGAAGATAAGAACCTTGGAAATCCTAGAAACAATGTTAGAAGATAAGAACTTAGGAAATCCTAGAATCAATGTTATCAATTTGGGTATAAACCAATGGAATTCACTCCTCTTTCAATAAATCAACCAATGAAAATGTGCAGATGTGGTTTTGGTTTTGTTTGTGAAAGTTTTGTTTAGATTTTCATTTTTTTGAAATAATTATTTAAACTAAAAAAACTAAAATATTAACATCTTTAAATCATTTTTCATCATCATTTTTCATGTGAATTTCATGTGTGATTTGTCTAATGAATTCAAAATGTATGGAAGCATGGATTCAAGGTTTACATTATACATGAAAAGGCTCAAAAAGAGAGCCCCATTAGTGCAGAAACTCAATTCATTTAATTTTCAACAAAAGTGAGATCCTAATTGCTGTGATTAACATTTGTTTTTATGGATTTTGTACGCTCTAGAGCTTCACAAAATGGATCTCCAATTTCTCCAATAGGCATTGTTTTTATGTTTCCAACAAACACTCATCCAAACTATGTGCCAAATTGTTGACAAGTGAAAATTTCATTGCATTAGCCGATCGATCCTTCGTAAATGAGTGATTGAAACCTAACAATATTAGTGAAAACGAAAACTGAAGCAAAGACTTTGATTGGTTAGTAAGATCTATATCATCATATTAACCAATCAAATGTCTTAAAAATCTTCAGATATCATCATGGTGTTTCAGATTTCTGAGCTCTGATTCAAATCCAAAAATTTGTCCTGAAATGCATGCTTCCCTACAGGGTGTGAAATTTTTGATAATGGTGTGCTTACAGTCCATTCTTTATTGCAAATGTTCTTTCTGGCTTTAATTTTCTATTTCTTGAATGCCCGTCTCCAATATATCATAAATAAACAATCGTAATGTATCCAGGGAGAATTGTGTTTGAAGTTTTATTTATCCCGGACTTTAGGTTATCTACCAACGTTCGGACCCTGCTACATCAATTTTTATGGGTCGACTCGAGAATATTCTGATTTACCTGATGAATATGATGATCTTAATCTTGGAAAGGTAAGAAATTCTAATTTCAGATTTCAAGGTTTAACATAATGAATAAAAATTTACCTGAATATTTACCTCGTGAATTTGTCAGCCATTTTTCCTGAGTTACTTAGGTCAGTGAAATTATGACAGAAATTTCTTCAGATACATGGACAGTTTCCTGTCTTCATCAGCTGATTAAGGTGCAGAACTGTAGGATGTAAAACCCTTTTTTATTTAATATGATGTATATCAGGTTTAGCCTATAACTGAAGTATTTTCTAATAATTGATTGACATGTTATTACAGGGAGAAGGTGTGGCCTATCGAGGTCGAGCTCTAGTTGAATTAAAGACAGAACTGGGTGAACTACCAGAATCTCCGATAGATGATATTCACCAGGATGATATACTCCGTGTACAGGTATATGACAAGTTTTCTATTGTTTAGAGCCCCCTATCAGTGATGAAAGAGACTGATAGTTGTTCGGATGGGACAATTAACCGAGGCCCTGTGTGCTACAGGCTGTGCATGATAAAGATCCTTCAACAGTTGGAAATCAAAAACGGCTAGACTAATACAGTTTGATGTTGGAATTTATTTCAAATTACTTGACTACTTTACTCAAGGATAAGAAAGCATGAGCACTATATTCGCAATTATACAGTATCTGTCATTAGCAGCAACTTATGTCATACATTGTTGACATTATAAAGTTAACTCTTGTCAAATTGACATGGCATGTTATCGAAACTTTAGGTCAGAATTATATCAGTTGTCTGAAATCTATATTTATTTTTTGTGTATAGAAATTTATGAGAAGAAGAAAATATCGTCTACACGCAGCATTTTTAAACGCGACCATGGTCAACTCTATAGATGCTCCGGTAGAATTCGAAGTCAGTATAGGTAAGACTTTATATTAATGCTTTACCAGAAGAGACAGGGCTGTTGGTTTGGGGTTTATTTTCTGGGCGTGGCCGATATCAAGTATAAATTGGTTTAATCCTTTTATTATTTTTTGATCTTCTTGTTTGTTGGAAGTGAATACCACAAAAGTTGTTGATTGCAGACATTAACTTGAAAAAATAACACTACATTGATTTTTATCCAGGTAACTATGGTAACAAGTTAGATGAGAATGTACCACCATGTGCCTCGTCAACTCAGCCTACCAACGCTGTCTTCGATGGTTGCAGTTACTACTTCCTGCCCTGGGGTGGCACCAAACCCTGTGTGGTGGTGGACAGTTCCTGGGAGGACATCAGCTTTAGATTGGAAGCTTTGAATTTAATTTTAAGAATTATTGATTCATTGGTGAGTTTAATTTATGATGCTTAAAAGAAACATCAATATATCAACTTGTTGTATTACATTCTAGCCCTCAACCTCTCGCCAATTGTTCCTATATTTTACAAAGATAACACCTTTGATTCTCAACGGTATTTCTCTTGGTCAAAACTCATGGTGATGGTCTTTCTGAACAAACTCAATGCTCTATTTTCTAAAGAAAATCCCAAATTCTGACAGAAATTCTATACCTTATATTATTTAGTAAGCATTTGTGTCTTTGGGTAGCCTGTGTACTGTGTTTCCAAGGAGATATAACTTGTATTACCATGTATTCCAGGATTCTAACATGGAGAGAGTGAAGATTGGTATCAAGGCTAAACTTCCCGTACCAGAAGTAGCTCAGTTATTGATCTCTTTGTTGGATCAACTCGTACAGGACTGCAAGTAAGTAGCAGAACTAGTGTCGCCGCCAGCCTCCTAAACTGGGGGTACAAACAGGGGGCAGACTGACTTAATGGGGTGACAGCTGTCGAGGCTGAATTCAAAATGCGGCAACTGTTTCATAGTCGAAAGCCTGTCAATGCGAGTCTGAGAAAGTTCTCCCATGAAAATTTGAAAAAATTGAATTGATTTGGTGCATTCTGACACAAAGTTGTATACTAGTGGACGCCCCCAAAGAAAAGTATCATCAGGTGACACCTGCCACTACTTTATAGGTCAACATCATAAGATACTTTCTTCATTCCCACCTTAATACTTTATAAAAATTTATATCCAAAAGAATATGCTTCTGAAATGAAATGAAATGAATGGAGTTTTACGTCCTACTTTTCTGCACCATGTGGGCTAATGAAGACAGGCAATGCCATGCAGGGTGCGATGAGGGAAATTTGGCCAGGACAGCGGCATTAGCCTGCTCTTTTTCGATTTCCAACTGTTGAGGGATCTTTAACGTGCACAGCCTGTAGCACAATGGGCCTCGGTTTATTGTCCCATCCGAACGACTAGACGCTTTTTCCATGTCAACCCCTCTTACCTGCATCACTGACAGGGGGAAACCGGGTTGAAATATGCTTCTGAAGACAAATCAATTTTTGCTTCCAGAAAACAGTTACCTGCTCCAATCCAAGGTCAGCATCAGACCAATGAATTAGATAAACTAACGACACAATATCGTAGAAGTGAACTGGACGGAATCGGAGAGCAGGCCGCGAAACTACGAGAAAACGCTACAGATATTAACGAAGCAATGTCTGAAATCGAGAATTTTATGGCCATGTTGAAAAATTTGGCTGTGGAGGTAAATAAAACAGTTTATATTAAAATCAGAATCTACGGAAACAAAAGTGATACTTGACCCCAGAGATCTGGAAGCTCTTACTTTGCAGGAGGACATTTATAAACGAACAGATTAAATACAACCATTTTGTGAAAACTTTTGGGTTACTTTAGGCATTTTTTCCATGTCTTGTATTTAACAAGCTCTTGCGTATGACAAGGTGACCACTCTGTTGTTGGGATTGTGGTGCCAATTCACATTCCTGATAATGGTGTGGTATATTTTTATAATTAAGATACATGGATAACACTTAAGAAATTTTCTGATTTACAAATGTATTATTCCTGCTGTCTAAGATTATTAATATTTTGAATTTTGTTTTCAGCCCCAGAACAGTATGCCTGATGTATCAATATGGATGATTAGTGGTGATAAAAGAATAGCGTATTTCCGTATTCCAGCTAACGAAGTTATATTCTCTAATAATCCTAATACAATTGGTCGACAGTGTGGTAAACTACAGACTGTACAACTTAAGGTAAGACTATTTTTGAACTGGTGGCATCTTACATGAAATCATCGTCCATGAAGTTGGAACTTTAAATTTAGTTCAGTGTGTATATTTAATACAAGAAATAAAGAATGATGATAATCTTCTATTATTGTTGAGGTATTCTATTAGTTGTATTGACAGTTGTTTCTCTATGCATTATGAAATAGAGGCTGATTAGTGACCACAGAATTATCAAGTGAAGTTCACAGGCAATTCTTTCCATGTCTTGTCCTGACCCTGCTCTACAAACAACACTGTGTGTTCACTCATCCATCATTTTCTATAAACCAAATTATTTCAGTTCCCTGGTTTGAAACTAGAAAAAGACAAGAAATGGGAGGTACCGACATTGTTACAAGTTCGTCTGTGGTTAGGTCTACAGAATCAGGAAGCAGAGTGGCACAAGATGCAGAAAGAAGGGGAATTGGCTGTTTTTGCTGAAACTGTGAGTTGTTATTTTTGAAGAATTAATATGATTCTAGTGTTTCAGTCAAAGTGAATATAGCTTGTTCTATTATCTTGAGTTCTATTATCCATGTAAATTTTCATATTTCATTCCCGTCTGTTTCAGTATGAGAATATGGTCAGTATATTGGGATCGTGGACGACTAAAGGACCAACCATGTCACGCCCGAAATTCTCTGACAGTCAAGGAAAGGTAAGTAACTTCCTAAACACATCAGCTAAATGTTTGAATATTCAAATCCATGTAGAATTATTTTATCTCGTTTTGAATAAAATACCTCACTTCATCTTAATCATTTTTACTTTCTTACTCAAATTCTAACGTCCGATATTTGACCAATCAGGAACAAAAACAAAGGATGAAGAATGCCATTTGATTTCACCAGCTGAATCAGTAGTAGTAGGATGTAAAACTCTATTTATTTCCAGGTTTCTCTACCAAAAGATAATTTTGTACCACCACCAGGGTGGAGATGGGACAGTGAATGGTATGTCAGTCCCGAATTGAGGTAAGAGCAACTCCAGTTTTTCTAGATTGTTTGCAAAATTATAGCTGTTTTATTGCCTCATTAGAGAACCATCTCACTCTGGTCTGGTTTTTGTGACTGCACTTTAAGATAAGTTTGAATGGTCTCATATCACTGTCTATATTACCTACCCACTGTTTGACAAGCTCTTTAATGCAAGGGGGCAGGGAAGGGTATTTTTTTGCTCGATCACGACATTTAAAATCTCCAAATTTTTATGCCCGATTATGAAGGGGCACAGAAGGCAAATATTTTTATAACACTCTGCAGAATTTTGTGGTTGACCTGGTGATTGATACACAATTGCAGAGACAGCCATTCACAATTGGTCAATAAAATACGCTCCTTCCTGCCCCCTGCATTTGGGAAAAAACTGGGAACTACACTACAATTTACTGTACATGTATTTATAATTTCAGTATGTTATTTGAAAAAGACGCTGGTCATAAGAAATTTATTGAAGATATTTACGAATGTCAATCACGAGGTATCCCAGGTGGAAACTGGGCACAAGCTTCACGACCCTGGTCAGATGTTGTAAGTTATGGAAAATTATTTTAAATAAAGTTGAAAAAACCTCTGAAGTATTCTTTGATGTCTTAACATAAGCTGTATGAGATGATTTCTTATTAATAAGTTATGAGACCAAAGTCTTCACACTGATGACTATTCTTGATTTTGAACATTTGCTCCTATTCAATAATTTTGTTTGCTTTGCCTTTAATCCCTTGTTGGAAATTTAACCCCATTTTCAAAACTGTCTGTGCTGATGAGGACAAGAGAGGTCCTTGCCAATCAAATATTGTTTGGATAGATATATTGAATATTTTTTGAAAGAAAGATGAAAGATAAAACTATAAGATATATTTTGTTATCTGTATGGGTGTAATATGTATTATCATATGTTTTATTATCCTATATAGAAAGGTGATGAATGTCCAGGCAGAGATGATATTAAACTAACAGAAGGTTGGAAATGGGATAATGATTGGCAGGTGGATTTGAGTCGAGCTGTTGATGAAGAGGGTAAGACCATTTCTAATTTGATACTGACTCCGCCCCTTTATCAGTTAAAGTTCCGTCTGTTACCTTGATCAGTAGAGTCAGTCAACAAGAAGCCCCACTTTTAATTTGATTCTGTCTATGGGAATGGGCATGGAAAAGGCATCTAGTCACATGCTACAGGCTGTACATGTTTAAGATCCTTGCCAGGTGGAAATTGCTCTCATTGCACACCACAAGGAATTGTCTATCCTCATTAGACTAGTTATTATATTTTTATTCTGTCCAATAGGTTGGGAGTATTGTGTTGAAGCTACTATAGGAGGATATGGTCCAGTAGAAAAAACATATCATCTTTGTCGACGTCGTCGTTGGTTACGATCTCGTACTCTCACTATGGATACCAAAAAGAAAGCAGCACAGGTACGACAAATAGAAATATTTGGGTGGGGAAACGTCGTGATATTTTTAAAAAATTTCCCAAGGGGGAAGATGTCATGGTTGTCCTCGATTACAGATAGTGATCTACCAAACAGGATCAGTTTTCTTTTTCTGATGTACGTCTGTTTTCCTATTGCTTTGAAGCACTTGAAATCAGCTTATTCACTATCCACAAACTATGTTGCGATGTTTTCATATGACATAAATAATTCTATTTGATATTTTTTAATTTGAATTTCACAAAGGAGATATCATTGGTATGAACTACTTATATTATATTCAATTATTGAGAGACTCTTTGATTTGTATATTGAAAATAAAATATCTACATATATTGAGTCACTATGTCTATAAAGCTGAAATGGAATAGGCCTAGTGTTTGGTTATTAATGAATGGTGATTGTGTGCCCTATTCTCAGTCTGAAAATCTGATAAACTGAGTGTGTCATCTTTCCTCCTTGTTGCAGTCAACTCAATGATAAGCGGAAAAATAATCCAGAAAAGATCACTGCATAGAGATTTAGTCTGGTAGACAGTATCCTTGACAACTGCATGATGTCCTAATATAAAAGCAATCATTCAAATTGTTGTTTTCTGGCTTTTTCTAATCTGAATTTCAAATCTTATTTTTCTCCAGGAGAAACAGGCAGCAGCTGCGGCCGATGGCTGGGAATATGCCCCGCTATTTAACATGAAGTTCCATGCTATAGAACGAACTATGGATTTAGTCAGACGTAGAAGATGGCATCGTAAAATGGTGGCAGATAATCCCAGTGCTTCTTGTTTCTTCAGTATGGCGTCTGGGGTAAGTATGGTCCAGATCTTATTCCTTTCAGCGCAACAGCAATCCTAGTTTTTACTAATTTACTTTGTTCTAAAGACCATTTCATACATTAGAACACAAGGCTGTAAGAAGACACAAAACTATGATCATTATCAATGGTATTGTCATTTGCTTAGACCATCAAAGACTCTAAATTCAAGGTTTTATCCTTATACTAAAAGTAAGTTGTTGGTCGTCGTGGTAGTTGGTAATAACATGGTGGTTTAATAGTTGAGAATAATTTGAGACCTGAATGATATTTGTATATTATAGGAAGAACAACAGAATGCCTCCCTAACAGCACCTAGAATGTTTTTAACATTTGACAGTAAGTTTTAAGCTTCTATCATTTTGTCTGTTATTTGAATTTCAGTCACAAAACCAAGTGACTAGGATTGTGAACTCTCTAAATAAGGTGAATTACCCATGTCTCTTGGTGCCTTGGACCTTATTCTTGAAAACTTAACTTAAGATATTTTTAGTGTTCCAGTCATCTGATTGGTCATTCACTGGTATCAATTTAAAATTTGTTTTATTATCCAATCAGAGAACTTTATTTCTTCAAATCCAGAATGTCGAGAGTTGTTGTTTTATTTAATTATTTTTTTTTCAGAATGTTACAAATATCAGTTACGAGTGTATTTATATCAAGCTCGAGGTTTACTGGCTGCTGATGATACTGGTTTATCAGGTAAAATAGATATTGGTTGGGGAAGATGATGTTTTTATTCTGATTTGTGGGGTCTGTTGATGTTAAGTCAGAAGCAATTTTAAGAAGGAAATGTTTTATGACGTTACTATCGCAAAAGCTGCTATTGATATTTAAGGACCTTTGCATTGGTGATGTCATGAAATGCTTAGTTTTAGTGGTATTACAAGACCTGCAGAGTGCAGACGTCTGATTGAAAATTGGAATGGTGCTAATGGATGCTATCAGTGTCACTGCCCGATACACATACAAAATTTAAAATACCTCTTTACAAATATCCCTTTTAAGATTAGGGTTTGTCTGTATAATGGTAAACAAATTTAATTTTATTGTTTTCTGTTTTTCACCGTCTTCATTATCCCACATGGTGCAGGATGTAAAACTCCATTCATTTCATTTCTGTTTTGCAGATCCATTTGTTCAAGTGTCATTTTTAACACGAAGTATGAAATCGGAAACTGTTGAGAAATCTTTATGTCCCACGTGGGATCAGACCCTGATATTTGAAGACATAGAAATTTACGGAAACCCCAAATCTATCGAATCTCAACCGCCTGATATAATTCTTGAACTCTTCGATCACGATACGTTCGTAAGTTTATTTTTATTACTTGTGGGTTGTCTTTAGGGATGGTTTGGTCGGTTAAGTTTGGGTTTTGGACAGGCTTATTCAGCATTAGAGAGTTGTATTTGATTGGTAGAGTGATTAAAGATGAAAGAATTGCTGACACGGAACTTGAAAAAACCAAGAACTGAGTGCTGTTTATTGCTGGCTGGACAAATTAAAGAGTAAAATTGGAAAAACATGATACAATTCTAACTGGTTTTGATCCAGTTTTATTTTTTTTGGCACTCATTATGGGAAAGATTTTTGAAGAAATAAGAGCTCTGCATTTGAGCTCTAGCCAGAGGCGGTGCCAGGTTTACGTCCGAGAGGGGGGGAAGATATCTGAGATTGCCCCAATCTTTAACCTTGTTATGACATTTTTGCCTGAAAAACTTGCTTTCAGGGATGCAAGGAGGGGCGGATGCTCCCTCGACCCCCCTTTGGCTCCGCCACTGGCTCAAGCTTATTTTTTTATTTTGTTTCTATTGAAGGGTAAACCAGAGTTTTTAGGAAGAACTAAAGCTCAACCAATGGTAAAACTGGATCCATCTGATGCTAGAACTCCCGTATTACAATGGTACGATATATTCCGTTTCAATACAGAAGGAGGAGAATTACTCGCTGCTTTTGAACTCTTCTTGGTAAGTTTTCAATCACTATGAATATTCATCATTTTCCTAAATAGATATTAAATATTTTTTTAGTGACTAATGTGGCTAATTTCATCTGTTGTAGCATTTTTCAGAATTGATGTCTGGCACTTAGTTCTCTTACAAATACTCTAAAGATCCTTTACATGATTAATACTAATATTGTATAAGAACCAGATGCCAGATTTTGATTCTAAAAAATCATATTAATACAAGCATATATAATTAATTAACTTTACTAATTGCCTTAAAAAGTTATAGCATTGTTTGATCTAATATTCCTTTACCTACTAACTTACAGCTGCTCTGAATATAATGAACTTTGACCTTTGTACAAATTTTCTTAATATTCTCATGCTTTGGGCCACACAAAGGCTGAGTCTGAGAGTGACAATCTTTCTCTCGAAACTGAATCTGAATTTTAATCTAAAATTATTACTAGGTTCCACAAGCTGGAGATAAAAGTGTAAGATTTCTTGTATTAACTTTTACTTGGTGCTGGATACCGCCATTTTTGACTTTCAGAAAATTTATGACTTTTGAGAGTCTATAGGGAGGATTGATCTTAAATTCCACCTGAAAATTCTTTTTTCATTTTTTCACGCTTTTCATTTCTTTGCTGTTCTTCAATCCAACTTGGATCGATTTACAATTAGGTAGTATAGTATAATGAAAAACATTATATATGGAGTTGTATTTCATTTAGGTTAAGGTGTTTTCTGTTGCCTTTTAGACATTTTGAATCATGGCAATTGGATTCTTTCCTCTGTCAGCTATCATTTACTTTTAATGTATTTAATTTTCTTGTCCTATTTTCTGACTGTTCCTTTTTCCTCCCCATCATTTAGTTAAAAGATGCAGAAGATGAAATAATAACCGTGGAGACTGGGGTAACGTCTGTTTACAGCATGATTTGTTAGTTTGTAGATAGATTGTCTGATCTGAATTTATTTTCCCTGCTGGCTACTACACTCGCCATCAATGATCTAACATAATTCTTCTGAAAGTTGTGTTCTGTTGAATTTTGATTCTGTAGTGTCAGAAGTTTTCATGATTTAATGCTTATGAATTCAAATATAATTTTGTATTTTGACTGAAAGAAAAATGAAATTTTATAGATCTAAAAGAATACTTCAATTCTTGGCATGGTTTTTGGATTTTTTGTTGTTGGTTTTTATGATTGGTTGATACAGTTCAGAGTCATGACTTTGACACTTCGTCATTTCATGGTAGTTATGTATTAGCCTGATATGTACGAACTGTATCTGATTATTTATCTCCCTTTATAAAAGGGTAGATAACCTTTGTCGATGTTTTGATTTTATGTAAAAACCGCCATCCAATACAAGTTCTCACATCTTTTTTTGAAGAGTTTTCCCTTTAAGTGTGCCTTATTACTGACTGGTGCTTTTTGACAGTATCAAAATTACTTTCAGAATGGCTATTTTAGGAACCCAGTAGCAATGCTCGATTTGAAGCTTCTGTAGTGTTTGGGAAGTACATTTTAGAAGACTTTTACCTGGCCGCGTATTCTTGAAACGATCTTAGCGCTAAGATGTCCTAGAATCAATGTTAGAAGATAAGAACCTAGGACATCCCAGCACTAAGATCGTTTCGAGAATACGTGGCCTGGTTTATTTTGAGATTTTTTAAGTTTGCATTGAAACTAATTAAACTCGCATTTGAGATTTATCTAAAACTACACAATTCATTAATGTGTTTCCAAACTTCTTCCAAAAAAAGGTCTAAACAAATTTCATAAGAACAGGTGGTTTGATTTCATAATGTATTTAATGACTCAAATTAACCTCAAAACCATTCAAATAACTGAATAAAATGTATGTTATATATTTCAGATGACGGGTAAAGATTTACCGTTTTTACCCCCTAAGAGAGGAAATCTATACCTGGTCCCTAACGGTATTCGACCAGTCATGCAGAGAACAGGTGTAGAGGTATGTCATTTTTTTTCTTAATATTTCACTAAAAAGGCATTTGACACATCAATATTTTTCATGAAAAGCTTGTCAGAAAGAGCTTGTCAGAAAGAGCTTGTCGTCTGAGTATTCTTTTTACCAAATTGCAACCAATAATGTTTCCTGATAATATGTTATTTTCTACAGGTTCTATGTTGGGGAGTAAGAAATATGAAGAAATTCCAGCTTGGTAATGTATCTTCACCTAGTATCGAGTTTGAATGTGGAGGTAACCTATTACAGTCTACAGTTATCAAAGATACCAAGAAAAACCCTAATTATGATGAACCCTTGTTATTCTTTGATGTGGTAAGTTAACATTACGGACAGAAGAGATTGTAGTTGTTAATTCACAAATTGTGTCAGACATTTGAAGTTTTATATTTAACCTATTGGATGTGAAATTGTTACAGTAAAGTTTCTATATTTATATTGTATGCAGCTTTGATAAGATTGTGGAGAAACTTCCATAATTATTCATATCCCATATATTTCTTCTGTCATAGGTCTCAATTTGTTAAAATTGCCTTAATATAAAGCAAAAAACAGGAAATAGTTTTGTCATGGCTTTGATTTTCTGGTTTTGATACACCCATGTCTTATTTCTTTTCAAATTATCTTACAGATGTTGCCGAAAGATGAATTATACATGCCTCCAGTTAATATACGAGTTCGTGATCATCGTCAATTCGGTCGTAAACCAACTGTAGGAAACTATGTACTGAAATCACTAGAAGATTTTAGAATTGAACCATTATACGAAGTTCAAGATGACGACAGCGAAGTTCAAGGTAGGATATTCCCAATGATGATATAATAATAATAATAAATCTTTATTATTCCTTATATGGTATTCATTGTACAATAAGAGAGATCTTAGATACAAATACAGGAAAACACAAACGACTGACACACGATAGACTGACACACAAACAACTGAGACATGAACAACTGACATATGAACGACTGACACATGAACAACATGATTGACTGACACACGAATGACTGACACAAAATCACAAGCTTCTGATTCAAATTTCTGGACTTTGAGTGTCACATACATTCTAAAATTCACGTCTGCCAATCCTTGAAGCATTAAAGCCTTATAGA
Source organism: Lottia gigantea (assembly GCF_000327385.1). Taxonomy (NCBI): domain Eukaryota; kingdom Metazoa; phylum Mollusca; class Gastropoda; family Lottiidae; genus Lottia; species Lottia gigantea. Next base: position 548,965 of record NW_008710892.1, on the reverse strand, counting down.
CCAATCAGATGCCCTTTTAGTCGTAAAGCCAAATTGGATTACAATAAATGCACCTTACTGTATACAATGTGTGAAATTTTCGTGAAATCTTTAGGTGGAATTGTGGGTAACGGAGCAGAACATATAGTTGACATCCCAACAGAAGAAAAACCCAAGGTAAGAGGAATTCTGGTCTATATTTCTTAACTTCGCTTTATATTTATATCAAATTTCATTAAAAAAAAAAAATGTTTGAAATTTTAAATGAATTATTGAGGTTTGAGATATAAAGCAAAATAATTTTTAGTAATTTTTATGCATTTAACACCTTACGGCTCTATTTCTTAGATGTTACAAAAACATTTGACTAATACACACTGAAATCACTGATTCTCAGATGTGGGTTGTATAAATTATTTCTAAGAATTAGATCCTCTATCTTTCACTAACACCAAACTATATTTCTATATTTCTATCTTTAAAAAGAGGATTCAAGAATATCTTCTGAAAGGGGAACAGTGATCAATTTGCATGTGCTTTTTGTAAATCTGTATTTTTTACATCCTGTAATGTCAAGTTGTAATGTCAAGTTGTAATGTCAATTTGTTATGTCAATACGTTATGTCAATACTAAATGGAATAAGAGGATTCAAAATGCATGATCTTAGCTAGATTAAAAGCTAAAGGCAGAAACAAATGCATGTGCTCTGTGGAAATGCATTATTAAGATAATGGGAAGTCTACATCAGAAAGCATGTGCATTAATATATCCTTATTAAAAGAAGTCATATCATTACATAAATAGGGAATTTTGCCATAATCAGAATTATAATGATTTTAAACTATTGCTTAAATAGAGTAAGATCAGAATGCATGTGGTGCTACTAGTAAAAAAGGCTGATACTATATTAGGAAAGAGGACTTTTGGTTTTCATCGACTAAGGTCAAATTCAGAATGACTATGTATTTGCCCTTTTGGATATCTTTGTACTATGTTAGGAATTTATTTAATTCTTACATTTCATAGCCTATGATATTAAAAACAAAATGCATACAATGAGCATTAAGCATTCTTTAACTTCAATATATAGGTTAAATTCAGAATGCATGTGCATTTAAGTTCTTTCATTAAAATCTATTTTTCCAGTCACAAATTTATCATGATATTCATAAGTGATTAAATGTCAAATGAAACTATCATCATTTTATTCTAAATTGATTTATTGATTCTTTTCATAAATAATGTAATGGAAGTGGAAAACGTTCTTTTTATTTCTTCAAATTTGATCATGCATGAAAAGTAAAAACTGTTTCATCTGCTTGGTGGTATTTTTATTTAGAAATCCGACTCCCTTGACACAGCAGTCACAAATCTTATGATGGAAGTCGACTCAAAATTACGAAGTGGTTTAAATCGTAAACGAAATGGTTACGAATCTTTAACGTCCACAGAAATTAAAACAGTTGACAACGTAAGAAAATCGTTCGCACATTTTGTGGTGGGCATTTCACGTATTCATGTTCACGAAATCACCATTTTTAGTTTGAAGTTATTTATAGTAACATTTTAGTGTTCAGTTTGTATTCTTTGAATCCTCTTTTTCATAATATCGTTGAATTTAGCACCAATGAAATTGCTTGAAATTTGTTTATTGCGGGGTGCTGTTTCACGATATTGCTGTGTTATGAATTTTTGTACTAAAATTGCTAATATATAATGGCATGGTGTTAAAATGGCTTAAAGAGATTGTCCCTTTAACAATTTCATTATTAAAGCTTAAAATTTAATCTTCTTTAAGTGGATTATGTACACAAAGATTAAGTGTGAGTTTAGAAAGAAGAAAAGCCCTACCTGCTAATTGGACTCTTCCAACATAATAATAATGTATACCATTTGCTAAAGAATATGCATGTGTGGAAGAGTTCATAAGAAGTATTCATATGACATTGCAATAGTATATCCAGTCTTGCTGAAAACAAATAGCTCAAGCATTTTGTAAGTGGGACAGTCTCTTTAAGGCTAAATTAAAGAAGAAATCTAACATAACCCTGTTTTAGTTTGTAAACAACGTAATTAGATTATTAGCCTTCATGGAAACAGAAAGTATAGTATAGCCTCATTCTCATCTGGTTGAAGATTTCTTTTTCAGATGAAAAGCCATTGTATAGAAATATAGGTCAAATAGAATTATGCACATGCGAGAATGTTTCAAACCAATAACATGAATAGTCTACTATATTCTGAGGTGGAATATGTGATATAGATAGCGAAGATATTCAACATCAACTTATGGAGTAGTCTACTTTATTATTTTTAGGTAGAATAGGTAGTAATTAAATCTATACAATATATGTTCTTGACCTTTCAACATTGTGTTCTATCCTACCTAAACTACCTAAGAATATAGTGGACTAGTCATGTTAGTGTTTTGAAGGTTCCTGGATGTGTATACATCACCTTGACCAATTGTAGCTTAGAAAGTTTTGTTTGTTTGTAAATTAGATAGAATTTTACAGGGAATTATAATTTTCATTTTTTACTGATAGATAAGAACCTTGTTCATAGCTAGTCATGATGAATCTTAGCAAATTGATTACTTGTTAAAAAGACGTAAAATACGAAGAACATTGATTGGTTAATGTTAGTGCAGAATATCCAATCAGATTGTTAGCTTGTTGTCATTATTATAATTTTGAGATAATCGTAAATGTATTATACAAAGAACACTTATTATTGGTTTATGTCAATATGGTATTTATGAAGAACCCTGATTGGTTACCGACGATGATATTAACCAATCAGATTAGTTGTTACATATAAAATAATAACAGTTATTTTAGAACTAAAAGGTCGTTTCAAAATATGTAGAGTTGAAGTTCTAGAATTGAAGAATTGAATTGAATTGAAATTACTAGTAACACTATGACATGAATGAAAATATGATATTTTATATTATTTGCTACCTAAGGATGATTTCCCAGCGTATGACAACATCTCAATGATATCAGAGAGTAAACTATCCCTCTCTGATAAAACTTCATTATCGGAAAAATTTCATATTAAAATTAGACGTAAAAAGAGTAAGGTAAACACGGTGACCAGACAAACTTTGAAATTCTGTCAATTTCTTGTAGCTACAATGTTTGAAACTTTGATTCTCATTTTAGTTTTCTAAGATAAGTGACTAAGATGTAATATTGTCTCAAGAATTATTTAAACATATGTTCAAATATTTCTTTTACATTGGATTTGACTTTAAGTCGTATCTAAGTTTGTTATAGTTACATATATGTAGTATATCTTGTGGAGAACGCTTACATATATACTGTACTTAACACATATTCCAACCATAATCCAAGAGGTTGTTTTTTTCATACAAAGTGTTTTTTATCCAACAAAAAATATATTAATCAGAGTCAAAATATCAAACATTTTAGTACAAGATTAGCAGTAATTTCTCCTGTGTATATATCTGACTCCTTTGGTTGGTTAAGGACCCGTTAGATGTGGAAATGGAAGATTAGTTATTTTGTTTAGTCTATTGTGGCTTGATAAACTTCAGCTTTCAGATTTCAACGTACTTTTCTAAGATATATATATGTGTTGTCATCTTTATTTCAGATTTTTATTCAATATTTAATCTTTGACTTAATTGACCTTTGACCTTTAATCCTTGACCTCATGACCTCAGATTTTTGAATATATTTCAGATGAAGCATAAGACAATAATATCTTTCCTGTCTTTGATAATCTGAAAACCTTGCGCATTTTTGCGATTGACTTTTTGCATGAATTTGCATAAATTACATTTTTGATATGTATATTCGGAATTAATATGGGACAAAAATTTTTAGTTCTAGACTCACATTAAAAGGAAAGACAGACTCATACATCTAAGATTTTTTGCATAAATTTGAAAATTAAATCTTTTTGATATAAGTTTATTTAAGATTAATAGGGAAATCATAATAAGCTCACAGTAAAAGAAAATGTATGCATACATAAATTCATTTCATTAGTCATTTTCATATTCATTTGCATAAATTTGCATATTTCATTCAATCTTCCTACTGTATCTTAATTGAAAATTTTTCATCTTTTCTTGCTTCCACCCGAATTTTTAAAGAAGGGACTTTTCGGAGGAATAAAAAAGAAATTGAAGTTTCCACAGTTAGATCTGCCGGACGTTGGAACATCAGTCTTACAGGAAGTTGGTGAAATGAAAGATGCTCTGATTGACGAGGTTCATTTCAAAGCACTAGACATTTTCGGTGTTTAGGCACTCCCCTCTTTCAAATTTCTCAAGTTTTGGAATTGTAGCACTTTTAGAAAAATTATTCCAAATTTTGCTGGGCTTTATTGAGGTTTCACTTAGATAAGGTTTTTATTAGCACCAGAGACCCTTTTGATAAAATTCAAGCACTTTTAGAAGTTCTGCAAGATTTTTGGGGATTTGTTGAGCTTTAAGGTTTTTACTAGCACCCTTTTTAAATAAAGACCCTGAATGGCTTGGGTAGGAATTTTTTAATTTAATGCCTTGAATACATAAACAAAGATCTTAAATTTTTGTCGCATCCTTTTTCATTCTCCCCTATCAATAGTTTCTTGGCATCAGCTAGGCAGGGCATGCTCTTTTTTTTACCTGGTGTGTAAGTACTATTCATGAATCTACAAATTGGCGCTATTGTTGACCTCTCTGGATGAATGATGCCATCTGTGATTGAAAGACCCAATTTGACTTCATGGCTGGATGTGTTTTTCAACAATTTACAAGTCATCATCAGGTGAAATGAGGAATTATAAAAAATTGGAAGAAGTATTCAAGTTGTGACTCAGATTAATTCAATCATTTTCCATTACAATTGTTTCTATACTGCTTTCCTTGACCAATGTTTGAATTCCGCGGTGTATTTATCACAGACTCTACTGCAAGTTTCAACATCTAAATACAGACAAAAATAACAGTTTTATTAAATTACAAATTATTTTATTTTTTCCAGTTTTAAATTTTAAGTTTTGAAGCAAAATTCACATTTTCTAATAATTTTTCAAATTCTCCAGATGTCTACAAACGTCAGCTGGAAGAAATCTTTCTAAAATTATTGTCAAAAATATCCATGTTTCTTTTCGCTGGTGTTTAAATTTCATTTTAACATAACTGAAATTATAGATATTACTCCATTTAAATCTTAAGATTGTGAATTTTGCTTGTTTTTTGCATGGTTTTTAGGTGATGGTTTCTGGATTCTGATATTGTCATTTTTTAAAAAATAATTTTGATATATGTTTAAGAATTTAACAGATCTCAACCATAAAGAAATTAATCGAGAACTAATATTGAATGTAGCCATCATGGATGTTTTAATGTTTATTGAAATAATACAATAATTACTAATATCTATAAAATATTTTATGTCAAGGAGTCAACTTGAAATGTATATTTCATCTCTTATAATAACATCAAACTCCTCAAGATTTTCTCACCAAATTTCTTGGTTCCTGATGTACGATTTTCACCCTACTTCTGTTTTCTAGAAAGAAGAGCTGGTCGATGAAGAAATTGATTGGTGGTCCAAATTTTACGCATCTATTGGCGAAACGTCAAAGTGTAAAAAGTATCTTGAAAGAGGCTATGATAAGATTAAGGTAAGTAGGTGTATAGAATCTGAACAAGCTACTCAATAAGTGAATGCGTTGATGTCAAATAAGCTCTGACAGATATTTTGATAGTACCACACTGTCTGCAGGTGTGTCAGCCATCTTTTATTACGCCTGTGGCATTACAGTCTTCTACAGTGTAACAGGAAAGTTGAACTGAGCATGTGCTACATCTTTTATTAGCAATTGGGTTTCAGGTCAAATAAATAAATGAATAATAACTTATCTGTTATCTGATCTGTAGATCTATAAAACTAACTTTGTATACTATTTGTAGATCTATAAAGCTAACTTTGTATACTATCTGTAGATCTATAAAGCTAACTTTGTATACTATTTGTAGATCTATAAAGCTAACTTTGTATATTATTTGTTGATCTATAAAGCTAACTTGATGGAAACTATATATATTATTTGTAGATCTATAAAGCTAACTTTGTATATTATTTGTTGATCTATAAAGCTAACTTTGTATACTATTTGTAGATCTATAAAGCTAGCTTTGTATACTATTTGTAGATCTATAAAGCTAGCTTTGTATACTATTTGTAGATCTATAAAGCTAACTTGATGGAAACTATATATATTATTTGTAGATCTATAAAGCTAACTTTGTATACTATTTGTAGATCTATAAAGCTAACTTTGTATACTATTTGTAGATCTATAAAGCTAACTTTGTATATTATTTGTAGATCTATAAAGCTAACTTTGTATACTATTTGTAGATCTATAAAGCTAACTTTGTATATTATTTGTAGATCTATAAAGCTAGCTTTGTATATTATTTGTAGATCTATAAAGCTAACTTGATGGAAACTTTGTATACTATTTGTTGATCTATAAAGCTAACTTTGTATACTATTTGTAGATCTATAAAGCTAACTTTGTATATTATTTCTAGATCTATAAAGCTAACTTTATATATTATTTGTAGATCTATAAAGGGGAGTTAGAGAAGTCAGAAACATACAATGGGTTCACAGATTTCTGTACGACCTTTGCCCTCTGTCGGGGGAAAGATGAAGATGAAGATGATACTAATATAGTTGGTGAATTTAAGGTAAAAATTGAGTTGTTTTTTTTGACAAATGTCATGCATGGAATGCTAAAAGGGATGTTAATATATCTTTATTTACCAGTCATGTTTGATTTCAATTACTTGGTTATTGAGGGGACACATATCAGACATTGTTGATATATCTGCATTCATCCAATCAACATTAGTTTATTATTAGAACAGTATCTAACGAGAGCTCTGCATGTCTCCTGTACACCTGCTCTTCCCAATTTACATATGTTCAAGCCCCACCCATGTCAACTAATCTTTGCTATTTTCCTAGGGGTCATTCCGAGTGTATCCTCTACCAGCAGACCCTGCTGAGCCTCTACCCAGGAAAGCTTTAAGTGCTCTGCCTCCTAGTGCACCTGAAGAATGTATTGTACGAGTTTATGTTATTAAGGCGTTTGATCTTCAACCCAATGATTCCAGTGGACTGGCTGATCCCTATCTAGAAGTAATTCTAGGGGATAAGAAGAAAAGTACGAGAGATGAATATATCCCTAATTCTATCGATCCAGTGTTTGGAAAGTAAGTTTACATATTTTCTACGGCCAGAAGGGTATCAAAAAGATGATTGGCACACCAAATTCTGTCAAGAACTTTAAGTCAAGATCCACAAATTCTGTCTTGCGAATGAGAAAATTGAACAAGTTAATATCCACAAACCTAAAAAGTGATTAGATGGTAGTTTAAATATCCATTTTTTTTTTCTGTATTTTCTGTGGATTTTGGGATTTTTTTTGTCTTGTAAAACAGAAACCATCAGTAATTGTTTGAGTACTATTTGTATATTCTGTGGATTTTATTTTTTGATTTTAAAACTGCCTTATTATTATTCCAGAATGTTTGAATTGAAAGCCACCATTCCACTAGCTAAAGATCTGATAGTAAGAATAAAAGATTATGATTTAATCAGTGCTGATGATATAATCGGCGAAACTGTTATAGATTTAGAAAATAGATTCCTTACTAAAAATATGGCTCTCTGTGGTCTGCCTGGTTCTTATTGCATGTAAGTTCCTATTTTATAGACTTGAACTTTGGCTAGTTGCCATGTTTTATATTCCCTTTCACTTGATATTTTCATTTGAAGCTATGTAAATTTTTTTTGACGATGTTGGTACACATTCAGTCTACTGTATTCCGTCAGTCAGCAGCTAACATAGAATTGGTATTTATTCAGTGGAGAGGAGACCAACAACAAAGGGCTTTCATGGGAATCATGAGACTTGGCACGAAAATTGCCACTTACTGGACAAAATTTTTATTTTTGGATCCAATAAAGCAAAAATCTAGTAACTTCTAAATGCAAACTGAAGTAAAACAAGTCACAGTTTATTCAAGGAGGTGTAGGCCTATGGTCTTAATTATTTTCAGTCGAACTAAAATATTAAATTGTTATTCCAGATCTGGAGTGAATCAATGGAGAGATAGTCGGAAACCAAAATTATTACTAGAAGATTACTGTCAGAAACACCATATGCAGGTTCCTATGTACTATGGTAATAACAGTGTAAAAGTTGGTAAAACTGTACATAATCTGGCTAATTTTGGTAAGTTGTATTCTTTTGAACTTGGATCTGTTTCATAAAGAGTAACCATAGATAGATATATTTTGATTCTGTTGATTTTAATCCTCAAGATATTTTCTCCAAGTAACAGGAAGAAACTTGAAGCATCAAAATTCATGCTAGTGAACAGATCAGTTTCCAGGTACATGGTCCTCTGAAATTTCTTATTTCTCCCTTTTAATGGTTTTTAGTTGCAGTCTTCGAATGAGTATCTGTAATTGTGTTTTTCAGCTCGGCACCGAGCCCGTTACACATGATAAATTGTCTCATTTGTTTATTTCAGAGCATAATGTCCGACCCAATGTGAATTGGGGACCACCAGAAGAACGACTAGCGTTACATGTATTAAATACTTTCCCGATAGTCAAAGAACACGTTGAAACACGACCAATATTTAACCCTCTACAGCCAAATATAGAACAGGTAAATTAACCCCAGAGATTCTCATCTTTACAAACAAGCAAGCTGTGGCCATAGTTTTTTGGAACCACATTACTAGTGATACCAGCTGGTCCTTGGCCAAACCTCTTGGCAATTACCTTTATCTGATTATCCCTAATCCATTTATGGCTGGGTTGACTGGAATTATGAGTGAAGATGATTTAAGGTCATTTGACTTTCACATGCCGATCGAGATCGGATCCCAGTGCCTCATTTGTTCGATGTAACCAATATTCACACTGTTGTTCAGTGGCTTTTCATGCTAAGATCCTCGTTGTCTAAATATAGATAACTGTAACCCCGGATTTCTATAAGGTGTATAAATATAATCAGCAATCTGGTTGTTATTTCAGGGTAAAGTACAGATGTTTGTGGATATTTTCCCTAAATCTGTGGGTGAACCTGGTCCACCATTTGTTGTTGAACCTAGGAAACCTAAGGGGTAAGTCTACCTTCTCCCAATGGTTAATCTGCTATAGGTTGAGTTAATACCATAGATTTGTCCACTTAGATGCCCTTGTCAGTGATGTTTGCCTCAAAATGTATGATATACACAGGGGCAAAGAGACGGAAACCACAGACTGCACACATTAATGATCCCTCAACATAAGGAAATATTACGAGGGTGGACTAATGCTGCTATTGTGGAAAAATTTCCCTTATTGCATACTAAATGGTGGTGACTACCCTCACCCAATCCGGAGTAAAAGTAGGGATGTTAAACTTATTTTAATTCTATTCTAGCTATGTATTACGGATTGTAATATGGAATACAGCTGATGTGGTACTGGAAGAAGAATCTATAACAGGGGAGGCTATGAGTGATATCTATGTTGTAGGATGGATGTCCGGCATTGATGAGAAACAAAAAACAGATGTACATTACAGGTGAGAGCTTACAAATGATAGAAATCTTGACCGTATCTGATATCTTCAACAAAGTAGTTGGTAGTTAAGATAGGTTACAGGATCAATAGGATAGTTGAGTACTGTTGGTTTGGTTGTTAGCTACTTGGTTTCAGTTGGATCTGGATCAATTCACTGGTGGTACTATTTGTTTGTTTAGCAGTTGAATACTTTTGGAAATCTGAACAATTTGTATCCTACAGGCTGACTTCAAAATCATTTGGCAGTAAGGTGACATAGAATTTTGACTAAGGTAATACCAAGAACTAACATGATTCTCCTGCTAAACACCTAGACAGTTTTAAGATTTTCATTCACTAATGTGTGTTTATTCTCTACAGATCATTAGATGGAAGTGGTATGTTTAACTGGAGATTTGTATTTCCGTTAGATTATCTACCAGCTGAACAGAGTATGGTTGTCAAGAAAAAGGTAAAAGATTCAAGATATTCCTTCACCTTTATTTATTTTTATTCTTTGACAACATCTTTTCTGTTCTGAATCCTACATGGCATTGTAAACTATGTGGACTCTCTGATTCAGAATATCAGTATGTGCTTTTATGTATATGTGTCTCAAATATGAATTCGAATAAAAGAATATGATAATTGGATGTAATCCGTTTATCCTTCAGGAACATTTCTGGAGTTTGGATGAAACAGAACAACATCTAGCCCCAATTCTGATGACACAAATCTGGGATAATGATAAATTCTCAGCTGATGATTTCCTTGGAACTCTGGAATTGAATCTGAATAATATGCCGTTCCCTGCCAAGAAAGCTCGAAGCTGTGATTTGTCAATGATTCCTGATATTAACAACCCTAAAGATATAAAGACTGTATCGTTATTTGAGTGTAAACGGTTACGTGGATTCTGGCCATGTTATAATGATGAAACTGGAGAGAAAATATTAACGGTAAGTTGGGTAAAATTTTTTTTCTTTGAAATATTTAAGAAAAGAAAGAAGTATTTATATTATAAAATGATAACAACTTAGTTTCCTGAGGATCTGGTCTACCACTTGGCACTTGACCAGACCTCATGGTCATGAATTAACAGACAGTTTAGGTTTATGGGTATCCTATCTATCACCTGGTCCGTGGCAAAACCTTGACATTGATCTTTCTTGGATTAATTGTACAGGATCGACTGGAATAACGTGGAAAGATGAACTATTTCAGACACTAATGAGAACCCACAACAAGCATTTGTTTGTGGTATCCAAGAAAATGACATCAATACTAAAGTTGTAACTGACTATCTTGTTCTAAGCTGGACAAAGAATGGTAACACTTCTGACTAATAATTAAAATAATTTCAGGGTAAAGTAGAGATGGAGTTGGAGTTGATTCCAGCCACGGAGGCTGAAGAAAGACCAGCCGGCTGTGGTCAAGATGAACCTAATATGCATCCCAAACTAGATCCTCCAAAGTAAGTTCATACTGAACAACTTTTATGACCTTGTTAATATGAACTTTTATGACCTTGTTAATATGAACTTTTATGACCTTGTTAATATGAACTTTTATGACCTTGTTAATATGAACTTTTATGACCTTGTTAATATGAACTTTTATGACCTTGTTAATATGAATTTATGAATTTTTTATATTTAGTTGACAGATTAATGTAAGCTTCAGCTTCTTTAGCCTAGAATTCGTAATTCAATTCTTATTTTTAATGAAATTTTCTTTTCATTTTTTATTTGTTCATTTAATTTTATAACAAATATATTCTCATAAAAATGTTTATATCAAAGAGAGTAAATTCATGATATGAATATTTCTGACATTCCACGTTTCCACCGATTAATAATTTATCATTTCTGTTTATTCCAGGCGTCCTGACACCTCATTCCTGTGGTTTGCGTCACCATGGAAAACATTTAAACATATAATATGGCGCCGTTATAAATGGTATTTTATTGGTGGTCTGATTCTGTTGATATTTATATTATTAGTCGTTCTCTTTGTCTATTCATTCCCGGTAAGTTATCGCATGAAATATTTTTTGCTTTTTTACCTCTTTTGGGATTTTTTAGAAAGTGCTCAAGCATGCCAGTGTCAGTTTCACAAAGTTCTAATGAAAGAGGATTCATTTTGTTAGAAATTTGTGTAATAGGGCACTGAAAATAATTTTTTTATATATTCTCAATTTTCGATCGCGCCTAAGCAAGCAGGAAATATAAAAATATGTGTTAAAAACCAAATTGTAAAGATATTGTGGTAAAGACTTATTTTTTGTCAAAAAATGTAATATAAATTGAAAAATATGAATGAATTGGAACCAATCCAGTCTTTGTATTTCCTGGCTTGCCTGTTTTTAGGGCGATTTTTTTCCCTTTATGCAATATTTTCTTTGTTCTACTTTGATAAAATTTATTGTGTGTGGTCTTTTCTAAGGATTTTCATCTCCCAAAAGCATGGGCATATTTTGGTAGTGGTTTTTATCAGAAGACTTGGAGTTCAATTTTTACCTATCCAGAGATATACCCAATGCAATCTGATTAAAATACAGAAATGGATGTTTTGCTCTGTATTTTTTTGGTGGGTGATTCCACTAGCCATCCATAATCTTACAAAACTATCAAGCAGCATGTTTTCTAGGTCATTAAATATTCAACAATCAAATTCTCAGTTCACTTAATGATTTACCAACCTCTTGTAAAGAATTCAGAGAATGCCGTTGTTAAAACCTTGGCTTCTATTATCAACCCACCCATCCAACTGGGTTTTTGATTGGTTAGGATAAATTATAACAACATTTGAAGCAACAAGGTCAAGATTTTGAATGAACACGATTTAAAGGAGAATTTAGTCAGATCATAAATGACAAGTGAAGGAATGCCACAAAAATATGCAACAAATATTTAAATCTGTATTTTAATCAGATGTATATTTTACAATCCTATTTGCGCTGATTAAACCCTTTTAAATAAAAGCTTATGGCAACCCCTTTTTAATTTTTATCTTTATTTTATACAATCTTAATTACAGGGCGAGATTTCCAGATTAATAGTCAACGGAAAATAAAGATTCTTTTCATCTTAATTATTCGTCACAACATTTGATATTTTTATTACCACTACCACTGCATTTCCATTCCTTACCACATCTTTACCACATCCTTACCACTGCATGTTTACCACAAATTTATGACAATTTGTGACACAAGTCATTTTGGCTATGGTACAATTTCACTGCTTCATTGCTTTGGATGTGAATATTTGTAATAGCCACTGTAGTCATAACAAACTAGATTACTGTAATAACAGTGTCAATTTGTTACATTAATTTTGAAAGATGTTGAAGGATTCCACAGTTCATTATAAAATTGCTCTGAATATTAAAAAAAAAAAATTATCTAAGCTGAACAATACAACAAACTAAACAATTTTAACAATAAAATGGACTGAAGGTTTATTTATTGATCTTAATTCGTATCAATTGTAAATTTCCCAATGTGCCTTGTATTTCAGGAACAAATATCCTACTGGATGATAAACGGCTGAATATGTATCTATGTATTAAATTCATATCCCATATTTAAATATTGATAGCACTCTGAACAAGAATCTTTGTATAACTTGTCATTTTCTGTTTCAAATGTTTGTATATGTAATAGGACCGAAATAGTTTTTGAACAAAATATCTTGGTTAATAACCCGTCATTTTTTCCGTAACATATTACCGTTTTGTTTATGTATATGTAATACTGAATACGAACAATATATATTTTGAACAAAGTATCTTGATAAATTGAATCAAATTATTAACAAATAAGAATTCTGCCTTGGAACAACTGTAAGATTTAAATATTGTTTACTTAAAAATAAATTAATAGTAAATATGAACAAACATTAAAATTACTTGATCCAGAAATTCACACTTCACCATTCAGAAGATTATTAAAAATTAACATATTGTAAGGTCGAGTATTGATTATAATTTTTGAAAGATATATTAGCTTGTTTTAGGAGGACTGGCTTTTTTGTCTGATAAGATTGTTTAATACATTCAATAAGTCATTTTGTTTCAGTTATTTTCTGTTCTGTTATATGATAATTTCGGCCTACATTGTTGCAAGAAAACTTGTTTTTGATATACAATATTTGTTGCAATTTGACTTTCATGTGCAAGATAATCAGGAAGCAAGAAGCTCAATATAATTGTCTAAATTTTTTCTGTTTTCATCTATAAGATACAATTCACATTGCCGTTTTTGAAAGCAGGATCATTTCAACTGATTAAGAGTATTCACCAGATCAAATAAAATCAACTTAAACAAAATGATGAGAGAGAGAAAGGACTTCTGGGTTGCTATGTGAATTGCATTTTACCAATTTGTGTAATATTATTTGTTGAAATTTCCTCAAAATCAAATTATTTATAAATATGTTTTCGTTAAGAATTGTTATTTGTTTGTTTTGAAGAAGTTTGTTTGTTAAATCTGCACTTTTTTTCTGTACTTATGTTTGACTGAAAGTCTTTGTAAAAATCTCGACAAGTCATAAATTGAGAAATAAACTATAGGTTACCAAATCTGAATGGTCTTGAAGAAACTTATTAACTCATAAGTTTAATTATTTGGATTTCTGTAAGTGGGAATGTATTAAATCTTGATAAGCACAAAATTGACTTGAAAATTCGTCAAGGCATCTAATTCTCATCACAAACGATAATTTATTTGGACCTCATGTTATTTTGTATTTATGTGCAGCTTGCTATCTAATTCTCAAAGAGAAACATGGGACAAGTTTCATAAATTATAGATTAAAAACTGAGTCAAACAGAATCCAGAATAATTTATCATTAGTTGTTAGTTTTCTTTCTGTTCACCCACCTCTTCATTACTTGTGATATAGAATACATATAATATATAGATTGTTCTGACTTACTGATATTATGTCAGCCAGTTAGATTTATCAATTTGTCAGCTTGTGCCAATGAGCCAACAAGTAAAATTTCACAATGGAAAACTGAGACGATAAGCTTCATGCAATTTCAGATTCATAATGGAATTTTAAGCGAAGTTAATCTACATTTGGAGTTAAATTTTTCCCAAATCAATTGCAATGACTATGAATGGTGGCTACTATAAAAACAAACTCCAGTGCTTCCGAGAGTCGACCCATTGTTGACTTTGACTTTCAGTCGCTTTCAAAAAAGATATTATGGGAATGAATCAAAAACAAGTTGTTAAAAATCTTCACTGTTCAAAGGCACAAATTGGCAGGTCAGTAAATCTCACCACGTGACATTGTTACACTTTGTTACACATTGTTAATTGTATATATTATGATATATGGGTGTAAAAGGGTAAATATAGATTGATATATACCAGTATTCACTTAGAATCTGACCAATTAAACCACGATGTAGGTCAGGCTTAATTCTGTAATAGTTGCAATATACAATAGTTTATTATATTATTTATTAGATGTCTGTGGTTTCTGTGATTAAATTATGTGTTGAAATAGTGGACCTTTCATCGTTTAGTCTTCAATTTTATCATTCATATTACTAATGCGACCAATTTGTAGATGTTTCAATTTGAAAAAATATGGTTTAATTAATTTATAGATTTCGCAAACTACACAATATAGTTTGACGATGTTGTGGATATACTAATATAAAAAATAACCATTTACAAAATTGTAAATTTAAAAAAAAATATTTTACATTTACTTTATAAATGTGATGGTTTCATATTTTTAGTCTTCCAACTCATTTCATACTTTCAAACCACAATTCGATCAAATTCCAATTTCCTTAATCTCACAGCATTATAAATTGATAGGAATATCTATGGGTATATCTCGCGTGTTAGAGGTTTAAGTAAACTTGTAGGTTTAGTTTTCTAAATTTTACACTTATTAAATTACTCTTGCTTGGACACTGCATCTTGTCCACATGCCTGTATAGAGTGTCGATTCTGTATGGATTAAATGTTCATGCATTGAATTAAGGTTAAGATTTCTTATGAATTGTATCTATATTTAAATCTATTGCTTAATTTCATAGCTTTATGGTAGTTTAGTAACTTAGATCTTAAATTAGGATACTGGCAATTCAGATAGACTCACTGATAGATTCATTGGGGATAAAGGTCTACTGCTTTGCTACATCTATACTTAGGAGAGTACTTTGTACAGCTATAAAGACACTATATTTAAACACTCTGTAATTGACTAATTAACTATGCACAGTTGTTAGATCACTCTGTAATGTTGAATTAGCCCTGTATATAGTTATTTAGACACTCTGCATTTATATATAGCTCTGTTTAAAGTTATCGCAACACGCTATTCTTGGAGAAGGCTATTCACAGTTATCTAGACACTCTGCAATATATATAGCTCTGATTATTTGAACTCTCAATTGGAGTAAACTATGCACAGCAGTTTGAGCACTCTGCAATATTAAAGATAGCTCTGTATATTATTTGAACACTCTGCTTTAGGAGTTCACCATGCATAGTAGTTCGAGCACTCTGCAATATTAAAGATAGCTCTGTACATAATATGAACACTCGTTTCGGGAGTTCATTATGAACAGAAGTTTGACCACTCTGCAATATTTAAGATAGCTCTGCACATGTATTTGAACAAGCTGCGATATTAATTTAGTTCTGTATATTATACACTTTAATAATTCATTTATTTGTATTCTTATCTATTATATATACTCACTTCTTATTGAACAAATAATTAATAAATTTACTTTAATATTTCTAACTTGTGCATCTTATTTATACTGAACAGAACTATGCAATTCCAATTCTGACCAAACATCAATGAGAGCAGTCAGTTATTTTGGGTGTTGAGTAAATAGTAATAGAAACTATACAAGTCAGACTTGCATTGTGTTGATTACTACTTACACTGCCCAAAAATAAAGTGGACTTCTCATATTAATGTTTTAATCGGACAAGGATGTTGACAAACATCTTAGTTCGAATATTAGAAAAGCATTGGCGTTATTTTTATGGCACATTAACTACAGGAGATTATGTTGAAAAAGGGGCGACAGTTGGACATCCTTTGCGTTTACCAATGTGCTCTTCCTGGCTACATGGCTGACTCAATAAGTCTGATGAGGTTTGACTATTGTGTATGGATGTATCTGCTCTTACACTGTCTTTAGGTTAGAAATTCTTATGATTTCTATCTTTTTTTAAATCTATTGTTCAATTTATAACATTTATAACAATTTACTAACGTAGATCTTGAATCAGCGTATTGGCAATTCGCACAAAAAATAGAAAATTGGAGATTGAAGGCCATTGTTTTTCATCAGTTTATACAAAAGAGACTTCCATTAAATTTGCCTTATTGGAAACCAGAAACTGCAATAGGATTGATAAAAATGAAGGGAAAATAAATTGAAGAAAAATAAATTATTTTTATATTTATTATGAAGACAAGCGATTAACATCGACCGGGTTTAACAAATTTGACCTCTCGCCCTGCCTGACTGGTTGAAGAACACAAGTGGCACTCGTTATAATAGGATCTATTATCTGAACCACAAACCATACCATTCCTGGCACATCCTGAACTATACTGACAGTTGGTCTGAAAAATATCATATAAAAGATAGTCTATCTTTAACAGTTACCCATGGCCTGTTGTATACATACAACTGTCATAGAAATATACGTTTTCAAAACTGAAAATGAATGAAATGCTTGGCACCTTATTCACCCTCTCCTTCTAATGAATCGCTACGGGGTAAGATAACTCTTCATTATCAGACAGTGTTTTAAGGCCTACTAACACGATTCACCTTAATCAGATACACACTATAAACAGATGTTCTGTGCACCTTAATGAACTGTTACGGGCAAATATGGCGAGAAAAACGACTGAAGACTCTTCTGTCTGCACAAAGTTAGAGAACCATAACATACCCTTCTCCAGAACTGTGAACTCGTGGTTTGTGAACTACCAGACTGTGATGAAAATCGATCGAAAGGTGAACCCTGATATCCGTTTCCAAAACCAGAATTTTGTCTGTAATTTTGCCAATCATATCTTCCTGAGTTTTGGTCTCTGTTAGTTTGCCAACTGTTTTGTAAATTGGCTTTCCATGAAGGTACGAATTGTCCTGTATTTCCCCTATTGTTAAATTGTCCAAAATGATTTCCATTATTTCTCTTGGGGAAGTACCTTTCTAAAACGTTTTTGAAAAAGTTGTATCCGTTTTGCGATTGCTGGATATGTTGACTGAAAGGAGAGAAGGATTGGTCTACGGGGCTGATCTGGTAGATCGGGTTAGGATCTACTTTGGGAAAGGGTGAGTTTTGCCCGGTTGGAACTCTTGGATTCTTGATGATATCTGATAAAGTTGGAATTGTTGATACCCCTGGGGAGTCGCATCGTCCTGAAATTGAAGAACCATAAATATTTCGATAAAGTCGTCTTTCTTCGTTAGTAGAGTATGGATAATCCGGGAAAATTCAGGCCAAATACTTGCTGGAGGGTTATCATAATACAAACAGTATCTCTGCCATCTGCTTTTGATACGCTAAATAACTTCTCTTTTGTGTCAACCTTCTCCCTGTCGTTATGCTGGTATCGAGTGATATGCTAACACTCACCTTCGTGGTCCAAGACAACATCCCAATTTTCTCCATTTTGCTGTTTCTCCCAGCGTTCGGCACAGTAGTCGCAATGGTTGTCGTAAGTCCGCATGTTGCTGCCACAGACCGGGGTCAGGATCTGTGGGCAGAAGTACACTTTGTCCCCTGGGTTTAAATCTCGACATTTGACATCCATCTTGGAAGAGATGACGTCGATTGTTGCCAGAATGGTGACTGAAAAAGGAAAGATTTTTTGTTAAAAGAACATATTTACCCTCCAGTAATTCTTATGTAAGATAGCGGAACGGTGGTAAGTTTGCGACTTTACATTATGAACCCGAATTTCATGATATTCTTAGACCATATTCTTAATTTGCTTTTCTATCGAAACTCTAGTGTTTAGGGGGCTTAGTGGACGGAGACTCGTGGACTTGGTTTGACAAGTCCATATGGGATTTGAGCCACTTTTGTGTTTTGAAACCATTACATTAATAGCTCCATCAGAAAGTACCCAAGGATTGAAAAGCTATTATAAGTTATACTGAGTTATTTATGACGTTTACTTTCCCCGACCTTCACTCGGATAGATGAATGGGAGTGATATATCAACAACTTGTGAAGTGCCGTGTTATAATTGACTAACAGTTCAAGTGGAGACTGCTATTTTGTACCAGGACAATACGTATAACTTATTATTGACTGAGGGGATGGTTGTGTTTTAAAAACAGTCAATTTCAATATTGACTTTCACTCCTCTATTGTCAATTATAGATATTACGCATCAGTTAAAAGCAACAGTACCTTTTAACCTGGTCAATTATCAGATGCTTGGAGAGTGCAGTCCTACAAACAAAGTCGTTTACTCAATTTGCGGAACGGTACCAAACCAACCAAATGGCGATCTGCGAGTAGTATCCCAAAATTATCAAATTTGGGTAAACATTAAATTAGTCCATTAGCCATCGTTCAAGATTGCCAAATCATTGAGGTAGATATAAACATTAATTTCATAACTATTCCAGATCATTTCAGTTGAAATTGAATGTCAAAGCGAGACTTTGGTGTTTGAGTCCGTGAAAGAACCTGGACGAGCGCTGGAATATCTACATCCTCGGTAATTATAATAATAAATAGTAATGCTTACCGAATGTGAAAACTAATTTTATTTCCATTTTTGAATTTTTACTATTTGTCTTTGTTTCTCTTGCGAATGATCCTAGGTCCGACTGGAGCCCACTGATGACATTAAAGTTGTGGTAGAAAATCTGAAGAAGGCCACCCTAACTGACAAATCAGACACCACGCCTTTAATTATGGTCATATTGTCTACAATGGTCATGACGACACACAAAACATTGAATTTGATTGGTTGATTATAGTACCATCATCCTTGAAATGGATCATTTAAAGAGGTTATGTCTGTAGTCGAGGGTATTCATGATCTTACCTGACAATCTGTTTCTACTTGTTCCACAGACGTTAAACACGTATAGAACACCGACACGGTCAAGGCCAAACTCCATTTACGGTATATGGAGTTGTATGAAGAAGGGCAAAGCATACCCATCGATTGTATTGCGATACCATGTGGGGCGCGGGGACATTTTTCTTAAACTTTAAAAGGAAGCTTTAGACCCCAGAATTGTATACAAAAAGTAAAATCGATATATAATTGAAAAACAGAGGTCAGGGGAACAATGGCGGCTCCCAGAGGCGGGGTGAGGGTGAGGGCGAGGCCCCCTAACCAGTCTAGAATGATTTCAAAATAAATTTCTAATTTTAATCCAACGTTGTGCAACCGTCACTGCGAGGAAAAACCGTGTACTAGACCTAATACAATAGTTTTATTGTTTGCCATTGTAAACGTATAGCGCGAGCGCGGACCTATGAGAGGCCCTCATATTTTATACAACGGGGTTTAAACGATTATATCGTCACAGAAGGCGATCGGATGTACCATTTTAACAGCCATGTTGATCACGTAATGAACCATATCAAATATTCCACTGACCTAGTCACTTTAATTAAAATCAGACGGGCGATATTTTTTATTATTCCAAGCGCGTGACTTATAGTGTTTTTATATGTTAGGTAAAACACAGCTCAAACAGTTGTTTGATGTTCTAGCTTAGAAATTATTTGTTTTGGCTATAATTACATTGTTAGTCGTATCAAGTTTGTTTTATTGAACCAATCGTCTGCATATAGAATTGTCCAGTTTTTCAATTGAGTCGCTGGTTGTTATTGGTCGTACCAATTACACATGGACCCAATCTTTGAAAACCAAAGATATATGGAGATATTACACTGGTAATATTGCTAATTGATACTAAAGTTTTTAATGACTTGTCCAACTTACAGCTGAGTCACCCTTAGGGAGAGTGGTTTGGACGTGGGTGGGGAGGGGGCGGGTGCGGGGGCACTCAATATAGCGGGAAAAAGACAAAAGTTAGTTACATAGATGATGTAGCCTGAAATATACAAGGAAACTCAAGGGTAACCTGTTCTATTCTTCTCTGTAAAATTATAGTTACAGATATTCACCTTTCCATAATCCCAAAGATAATCTCCAAGACATCCAGTCTTCTGGTATTGACATTGCAATGTTAGGGGAAACGCAATGCTGTTAACATTGCGGTCGTACAGTATGACCTACGTTTAATTTTCTCCTAATGTAGAACCATAACCTAGGATGTCTTCACACATCCCTCTAGATTTCGTGGTGTTAAAATATTCACAAGAGAGTATAAATTGATATGTTTATTAATTGTTTGAAAGAAAAGTTTTATAAAAATCACATTAGAATCAGCACTATTATCACTGGGCTTTAAGCTCGATTCACACTGAACGTTAAGCTCGATTCACACTGGGACTTCAGCTCAATTCAATCTGCGTTTAAAGATTGATTCAAAATAGGCTTAGAACGCGATTCTAACTGGCCTCAAGCTCGATAATAACTGGGCTTTAAGCTCGATAATAACTGGGCTTTAAGCTCGATAATAACTGGGCTTTGAGCTCGATAATAAATGGGCTTTATGCTCGATAATAACTGGGCTTTAAGCTCGATAATAAATGGGCTTTATGCTCGATAATAACTGGGCTTTAAGCTCGATAATAACTGGGCTTTAAGCTCGATAATAACTGGGCTTTATGCTCGATAATAACTGGGCTTTAAGCTCGATTCACACTAGCGCCAATTAAGCTTTTTAGCTTGGCAGTAGTTCCTATTTCTACAAAGCTGACACACATTTCCCTTTTAATGCCGTACATAAAGTTTTGAATAAAGCTTATTTTTTCATTAAACCAATGTTGACATTGAAATTCAAACAGTCCAATATGAAAAAGTCTTAATCCTGACGTACGAATGAAGTAGTAGGAATTAAGGATTAAGGATAAATACGTCTTAATTTTTGACTGTTTGTTTTTCTATTCGTTACATATCATAGTAGTCTTTAAGAGGATTTGTTACTGGGTACTAATTCAGAATCGGACCTACTTCTACTGGATTGAGCTACGATAAGATTTTAAAGGGATAAAGCCGTCTAAAACATTCTCTATCAGTTGGTTCATTTGATTAAAATCTCCCAACTAACCAGGAGACATCGTGGACGTAAAGAAATGGGGACTATTTACAAATGGTGTGAAACATTTACAAAATGGCTGAAAATTCATATTTACAAGATTTACATTATGATGGTTGGATTTCCTTAAAAATTCAAAAAAGAACGAAAGCACAATTAGTTTTGTCACGTGATAATTCTTAACAATGTCCACGTCAAAACTAAAGTTAATAGTAGAACTATATTTTCATGGCGTAAGGACACAGCTGCTTGTACAGGCTGTGCATTGGCTGTCGTCTGCGTTGAACGCGGTTGACTTGAATCCATTGGATACGTTCTACGTGTCGTCGTCGTTGGCGTCATATCCTTATATAAAAACTTGTCGATGACGTGGATTATTCCGTTCGACGCGAGTAAATTCGACTTTATGACGCGACCTTGGAGATTTTCCCAACTGAATCGTACATCTGAAAAATAGAAGAAAAGTACTTAATAACAAAACAGTTTCTCCGAAAACAACAGGACGTTGGCCTCTCCAGAAACGAAAAGGTCGATATTGGTTGAGCTCAATCTACCAGCTAATGTTCAGAACAGAAGATGCATATCACGAGCGCATCAGCCGATATGACTATGAAGAAGTCAAGAGGTTAATTTCAAATGAGTCGACGGTGAAATTTAATGGTATCTTACCGCCATTGTCTCTTTGAAGTGTGACGTCATATGGTAATATTTCCGGTCTGATATAACCTTGTTTTAAATCACTATACGTCACTTCCGAATCATTTATAACGTGTCTCCAAAATACCTGAAAAACATATTATTATCGATATCAGTTTAGTAAAAGAGGGTGCGTATAATGACATAAGAGAACAGACTCCGGCTAACAACTTTTCACCCTATGCGTAGGCCTACTGTTTTTGATTTTCAAAGGGAAAAAATAGCCTCAACCAAAATCAGCACAAAACCATTTGTCTAGCACAGGAAATATTTTTTCAGATGTAATGACACAACTTACTGTTAATTTTTCTTCTCTGTCCCAATCTGAACTTTTGGCAAAATCGCTGAATTCTCCGAGATTTGATGAGATATCACTCGGGGCTAGGAAGGTGAACATGACGTCATCACGTTGCAGAAGATCAGTGACGTTTGGTGTGACGAGAAGATCCAGCAGAATAATAGATTCTCTGCAAAAGAATGAACAAATTAAATCTGTTTTACAAATATCTTTTTGTCTTTAAAAACATAAAAAAGTACATAAATCTACTATCAAAGCAAAATCCATGTAGGCCCTTACTCTTTTTTTTAGCAAATGCATTTCGTAAGCCTGTGTGCCCATTTTCCTGCATTTCCAGTTTGAATCATCTTTCCGCTGACCTATCGATACTACTTCGCCTTTTATTAAAGATCATTGAACCTGAACGTACCTGACAGTGACCTCATTTCGGAGTCTCTCCAGTAGATTGAGAGGAGAATAATTCAGGAAGGAGTCGATGATATAGATCACACCATTGGTGAAGGCAAACCCTCGTCTGACCAAATCTATTTCATGTTTCTCATATCCGGCGTCGATTACAGATTCTAGAAAAATAAAATACCATTTTCTTGATAAGCAGAAGCTTATAACCTTTTCTTGGTGAGTCAAAGACTTTGTTTTTCCCTATCATGAGCGATACAGCTTTACAGATGCACAAGTTTAAGCCAGTCCATTTGTGAACTTCGTTTGTCTATAAGATTCTGAAAGTGAGGCGTGCAATCTAGTTTATTTAATTCATTGTGCTTCGAGTTTACAAAAGAAAATCATGAACATGTATCTGATCAGGAAGGAACAGTAATCAAACGCGCCTCATTTTAACAAACCGTCTGGATAATACAGACGATTAGGCCTACTCTCTAGTTCGGGAAACCAAATTTGACAAATGACAGATCACGTGGTAGCTTCCCCGCGAACGGTGTCTGCTTCAAAATATTTTGCTAGGAGCGTCATCAAGTTGTGATTAATTTAATGTGAAATTAGTGAAATGAACAATATTCAAGGAAGATATCTGAGACATTTTCGATTTCTGTCAACTATCAAACAGAACCACAGCAGACTGTAAACAAACATCAGCAGACAGACGTCAGTAACACAGTGTTTATTATTATGCCTATGGTGTTGACAAAATGATGAATACACGTCAAGAACTCTAGGACTAGAGGCAGGAGCGTGATCAAGTTGTGATTTATTTGAGCATTAGTGTTAAATTAGTGAAATGAACAATTTTCAAGGAACATATCTAAGACATTTTCGATTTCTGTCTACTATCAAACAGCACTACAGCAGACGGTAAACAAACATCACTCAGCAGACAGACGTCGGTTATACAGTGTTTATATTTATGGCGTTGACATAATTCTGAATACAGGTCAAGAACTCAAGAAGTTGGCATTGAGGTAAGGGTCTGTTTAGATTATCAATGTAACCCTAAATGAATATTATCACACTGCTGTTCTGTGTGGGCATAAAATAGCCCGTGTCCGGCCCACGTCATATTTAAGGATAGACTATTTAGGCTATCTGTTTAAAGTAACTTTTCATTCTTTTTTCTTTTTTTCTCTTTGAGGTCACGTGTTAAATTTTAGAGAATAGAATAAAGAATGTTTCCCGACATAAAAGTAACTCATAATTCCCCCCAAGTTTTTAAAGTTTCTCCTGGGTCCCTGGGACCTCCTTGCCTACCATAAAGCACAACTCGATCTCTTTAAGAAAATTAAGGTTCTAACATCCCCTATGGTGCGTGATGGGTGGTGCCTGGTACTTGTTATTATTAAAGACTCAGATCTTCGTAATAGTCTTACCTGGTCCTGAGCGACTAATTGTAAATGTGACGTTTAAGGCAGATCTGCTGACGTAATCAGTTTCTGGGTATTTACGTAAGAAAGCGTCATCGAATCTCATCTGAGGTAAAACATGGCCAGCATACAACTAAAATAAGAATTTTATAAATAAAATAATTGATAATTCTAGTCCTTGATCAAGACCAAAACGACTGCCGAGTCTTATGACCGTCTGTCACGATACACACAATCCATAGACATGAGCTCACATACACATACGTGTATAAGATGAATTATTGTGCTGTTAAGACACATTTATACAGAATCAACCAGCAGCCCGATTCCACAACTGTCGTCTCTGTTTGATTCATTTCAAAAGGTGTGACTTATCCCTAGGATTAGAGTGGCTTAATATTTTCCTCTTGCAGGGGTAAAATAGGCATGCATATTTATCATTGGTATACTTCCTCATAAGAGAAGTTGGTAGTTCATTTACCAATGTATCGTTTTGCGGTTCGGATCATTAGTGCATGTTTTTTTCAAATTTTATATATAAACAAACGTACCCTTCTCAATATTTTAGGTGATTTTTGTATTCTATCGATCGGATCGTATCCAAGAGATTCTATAAACTTCCCCGAGGGTATAAACAATGTCATCTTCCGACTGTCTTTAGATGTGATCAGATCATTAAATTCTGGAACCAAACTCATTAGGTCTTGAAACGGCCTGAAAATACACCAGGGTGGGGCTTAATACATATACATTGTTTACTGGTCCTCAAAACATGGTCTTCGATTCTCTATAAGGGTTTTAAAATAGTCTTCAAGGGGTACTCATTTCATGATGGAGGTGATAACCAGAGTTGAAGGTATGGACCACAGAATTGTCAAGGAGCAGACAGGTATTTCAATGATAAGAAATAGGGTCAGCTTTATTTTTGGAGTTGGGGAATGCCCCCCTGCCGGTAACGCCACTGGTATTGTACTTACTGTAGTTCTTCCATATTCTCCAGTGCCTCGGCTACCGACATGTAGGGTAAGGAGAAGATAGTATCTATGATGTGAATTCTACCGTTACTAGCCGGAATATCGGGGGTCAGGATTCTCGCCCATAGATTATTATTGATCACAAATACTGAAATTAAAAAAAAGATTGATAAGATAATTCGCAGCCATCAGTTGCCCCCCTTGGCTAAAAGGTCCTTTACCGACATGGCTGGGAAGTTTCATGTTCAAGGCAAGCTTTTTGTCGACAAAACTCTTCAGATCAGCCTCACAAATGTGGGAATATGTCATTCTACCTGGCTCTTGTATTTTGTTTGAAAGTAGAAGAGTACAAAATCCTTTATTTCATTACTCTTAGAAAACAGGAATGGGATAAATTCTTACCATGCCCCTTGTTTCTAATGAGATAAATATCATTTTCATCAGCCTGTAACATCTCTCCATCTCGTATTTCATCTATATATTTAGCTACACCAGATACAATATGACACTCCAACATCTGAAATGATCCGTATAGGAATAATCAAAGACACAGACTTTCATCGCGTGTTCCAGAAGAATGAGTGTCTCATCAGCAGCGTTTCTCAGAATCATTAGCTCACAGAATTGTTAAGGAGAGCTCCCAGCCAAAGACATTTGATACTGGAAAAGGGAGAGGGATAAAGCCGGGCCAGTCAGTAGAAACGCCACAGTACTTATTGTAGCTAAGGCCTAATTGAATACATTGGCCTGAACTTAAAACCTCCAACGTACTGAACAATGGGCCCCGTTACCATGGTAAGGGCAATGGTGGAAACTTGGTTGTATGTGTGGCAAATAGTTTCTGGAACCAAAGTTTCACACCAAAAACGACCTTCCATTCAAGATCTTAAGGGCAGAGTGCATTAGACAGTCCTATTTCATCACTAAGAAACAAAATCGATCTCTTACCTTTTTGGCAACAGAGATATCCTTTAAAACATCGTCTATAGTAGACCACTGTAATTTAGTAAAAGCACTGTTATGTGGAATAAACAGGGTGAAATTCTCTGAGAGGTTTGATAATTTCTCTTCTACAGCCTGGACTGCATCTATCATACCATAGGTAAACCTGGAAATAGTGAGGGGAGGGTGTGGTAGACGTAGATATGGCCGAGTTAATGCAGTGGTAAACAAGAAAAACCCACAAAGGGCAAATAAAAGGTCAAATTAATGAAGATTCAGACAAGAAATACCCAAGAAAGGTCGATGAATATTAATCTGCCTAACAGACCATTTAATTAAATATTTCGTTTCATATTTTACATATTTTTACTACCATTCCACAATTTGAATCACTAGCCTTGGGATAAACCGGAACGAAAATCATAACAAATTGAGGCAAATCCAGCATGAATATCGACAACTTTAACCAATTTATTGTTACGTGAATAAGCACATGTATTTGTGAAACGTACGTGAGTTCAGGTCGCCGAGAAAGTTCTTGAAGAACGCTTCTAATCGGTAAATGAAGAATGTCATCCACTATATGCATCACTCCATTCGAGCACCAGATATCCTTCACGATCACTTTAGCTCGAACATGACTTCCCTCGACATAGAATTCTACAATATCAACAGAAACACAGGTTTTATCAACAATAACTAACTGATTATAAGAGGCATAGAGATGGACATTTCGTCTTTCTGGAACTCAAATTCAAGATGGTCTTTGCGATGGTGATAGTAGAATCTAGTCAAATTGTGTCGAACGGTAAACAACTATATTGCAACTACATAAAGCCTCTTTTGAAAGTATTTTTTGACCAATCACAGTAGTTCAAGTCCGCCATTGCTTGCTAAAGATGAGAATACCATCGTCGAAACGTTGAAAGTCATTTGATAACGTAATTGCTATCCATACACGAGTCCAGTTGATGTCCATGGAATATTTCTGATGGCCAAACAAAAGCACCAGAATACACCAAGCTGATGTTCAACAACAAAACGTAGCCTTACCCCCGGACTCTTCCTCTTTATAAAGTGTCAGTGTTTTGCCTGCCATCGTACCAACTTGGATGGATCTGGCTATATCTGAAGACATGTGGATTCCCTGGACAATCTGGCCCTTCATTGCCTAGAATTACATTGTGATGTAAGTATTCACGCAGTTTATCACAGACATTATAAATGGGATGGAGTTTTGCGTCCTACTTTTCTGCTTCCTAGTGGACATACTGTGACTGACATCGCCACGCAGTGTCAAGACAAATGATTTCCATGGCAACGGCGTTAATCTACTCAACAATCAAGCCAGTAAACATCCCGTAGCAAATGCGATCTAAGTTTATGCAATTATATATAAGATGAAATAAGAAGTATGCATCATTTGCTACAAGCTGATCATATATAACCACCATCTGACGTCTGATCAGGAACTATAGCGGCCCAATATGGACCGTATTTCCAGTAGAAGATCTTACCTCATGTACTATATAAGGAAAGGACATGAGATATGTCAGGTTGGCCTGGTTCAGTACATCATTACTAGCTATAAAAACAGTTCTAGGTCCCGTGTTATCGGATATCATACTCTCCTCTATATCAGGATACCTCATAGCGAATGAAAACATCTTGCTGAAATACACATACAAGAATATCGGCGTTGACATTTTTGGTGTAGTCTAAAGCAGGCATGTCCCCGTCACTCCCAACTTTTGTCCATATTTACCACAACATTTCTCCTTGGGGTTGGAACCAAGATTGTTGGAAAAATTTTGACAGTGTCAACACAAAAATCAGTTAGACAGTCCTTATGTTTCCTCTCACTTCCACTGAAGATTCCAAGCTGGGCATAATAATGTGGATCACGACTGCCGGATTGATCCTAATATGAAACTTAGAAAAGGTGTACATCCAAGACTAAAATGAAGCATACACGGAGCGCATGTACAAGATCACAAGAATCTAGATCTAACTTAAATCAATCACAATCTGCTCGTGTATCAATACGTACCTAATAAGAGGGATATTTTCCATGGCTTCCCACAGAGTAAAGTTCTTCATGAACAGAACATTGCTAATGAGATGTATCACACCATTGGTACAACCTAAATCCATCACTTCAATCTTAGCTCGTACTGTTCCACTCTCGATATAGGTTTCTGGAAAGGAAAATAGTTAAGACGAATATGTACATATAAGCTATGTGAAATCTATAAAAGCCGAAAAGTCGAAGTGTCAAACCAAGCTATGTGGACTCTGGAGATGAGTTGACAATCATAGATTAGCATATGATGTTCTGGAAGAGTATCCATCCTGTTTCGGTAACAATACCCACTAAAGTAATCGTAGAAGACGGATGGTGATGTACTCCAGCTTTGAGCTTGTAGATTGTAGTATTTATAATTAAGAGTTATTTCCCTTATTCTGACTATTCATACAGACACCATAGCACAAGACCCATGGTGAAATCTTCTCCTATTAGCCAGTGGATATTTACCCAAGAAATGAAAAAAGCATGTCGCTAGCTGAGGACTTGACAGAAACTGAAAGATTTAAAAGGAAAGTATATTGATCAGCCTACCTCCATTGACGTGGATAATGGAAACAATCTTATCATCAATGGTGGTTAACGTCTGGTCTGATTCCAGATCCTTTGATGTGATTTCTCTCCCCGGAATGATGTGACCTTGAATTAACTGAAAAATAAAATCGGTGAGTGGAACCGGTAATCAAATCGTCAATATTGCATGTGGATTGAAGTCCGATAGAAACAGCCATTTTTACAAAGCTAATAAGTTAGGTTCATGCAGATTCCTTCAACAAAGCTGGTCTTTGGCCAAACCTCTTGGCATTGATCTTCCAAATTAATTTTCGTACCAATTTTCAGAAAAAAGACCGGACTTTTACACAACGACCGACCTTTTGTTCGACTGATTGAAAAAATTAGATGTCTACTTACATAATTCAATGTTTTTAATCCCTCCTCATCTGTTCTTCTCAGCTCTTGTTGCTGTGTTTCTGGGATTTTCGCGAACGCCAGAAGAGTCGGGACAAACACGGTAAACGTTTCGTTTTTATTACTGTTTAATCTGTCCTTTAAATCCTGGGGAAGTTGATTCATATATCCTAACATAGATCTGGAAATGAAAAAAAATGGTTGTTTTCATTGAAGAATGGAATACATGATGATGATAATAATGATGATGTACGTTGATGATGATGTGCGATGATGATGAGAATGTTGAACAATTATGATAGAAATTTGATGATGATGATGATGATATTGACTGATGGACAAACACTGTCATTGTGCTGGCGAAGACCCATGCCTTTGCAGCATGACCAGAATTGTCACTTTCTGAACAAGGGTGGATGAGAAAGTCTGTAATTGGACATGGTAAAATCAAACAGTGCTTCAGAAATGTTTCAAATTATGCAGAGCAGAGTTTGTGGTAAACCTCGGTATGTAAGGCTGTACTTACTTGGCTTCAGGAATAAATTCAAGTCGCTGCATGATAGTTTGGTAAACAAAATGAAGTAAATTATCTATAACATGAAGCACACCGTTCGTTACAGCAATATTGGCCTGGACAATTCTTGCTCGTACTTTGTTATTGGACACATATACTGAAATGAAAATCAAATGTGGACAAACTTTTATACGTGGTTCAAAATGGATGGAATATCTGCAAGACCTTCATATAGGTGTAGTTTTTTTGGTGGTTGATGGTAATATGCTTCGTTATAATTGTTAATCCTTCTTTCGTTTTATCTGAAGCTTTAAAAGGTCATGGTGTCCTGACCACTGTTGAACCACAAGATGGCATCGTGATAGCAGAAGAACGTAATAAAACACTAAGATATATGGATATACTACTTCTGCATTTATTACACACTACGTTTCGCAAAACATACAGGTAACGTTATCAAGTACCTGTATGTGTTCCGAAACGTAGTATGTAATAAACCTAGAAGTAGTATATCTAAGTAATATATTAGTGTTTTATTGTAATCTTCCTACTTCTATATGGCTTATAAACAATATAGCAGAAGAACGTTTCTATAAAAGCGTCCTGCTATAAAGGCTTGAACTCAAGGATGTTTCTCTAAAGCTTTTTATAGAACACAGTTTATAACAACGTCCTACAGAATGACCTACTGCTCTTAAAGAGTTAGATATCTATTTAACTCTATTCATATGCTCTATCAAGTGCTATATCACACTGGATTATAAATAAAATAATTTCAGACCACTTTTACCTTGTCCATTATATCTAGTAAACGTAAGTTTATCTCCCTGTATTGTGGTAAAATCTGGTATCGGACCACGAGTGGGTATAAACTGGACACCGTTTGGTATCAAATGAGCTTTATACACCTACAGATTAGATAAATATAATAGTTTACCAACCGAGACAGGGGAAACGAGTAAAAGAAATATAAGGGAAAGTAGAGGATACAGATCAAGTTTTAATCTGTTACTATTTTGTTGTGCCAAATCTCCATCTCCATTCCCAATATATATAATGAATTGATCTCAATTTGGTCGTTCAAATGCAAAAAAAAGAAAGAGAAACAACAAGATCCCATGTCTTACATGTGTGCACAGATCTCAAAAGACTAAAGATACAGTACTGGCCAGTATTCTTAGAAATGCCAGCAGCAAACGAAAATATAGCCAACCTGTTGTAGCAGAGTCCAGTTTTGAAAGAGTCGATCCTGCCCATACACTGGCATGGGATATAAATAGGAATCATTGGGTGAGAAGGAAGTAAAGAAGAAATCAGATCGGTTGGTTTTTCGGGCTAACTCTGGCACCACTATTCTTGCTTTTATTATAGAACTGGAATAGAAACAGACATGTATTTAGAGGGGTGACAATCTAGCCATGATATATCACCAAGACATTTCGGCGCATACGAATCTGTGCATTATTCTTACATGGTAATAACACATTCTGGTAGGCTTGATGGTTGCGTTTATAACGAACCGATTGAAATGGTAATTCAAATGGGACAGTACACCGAGTCTCTTCTTGTGCACGTTAAAGATCCACGATAGGCACTGAATTCTGGTCACACTCTCGACTGACAACCCAAACAAGGTCAAGGTTCGATATGTAGAAACGATTGTCTTTACATGAGGCACATGTTCAGATCCAAAATTACATGAAAATCCAATGTCTAGAGCTGTGAACAGCTGTAAACTGTGTTTAATACGTAGTCTTTTGGTCCTGTTTGAACTTCTAGCCTTTACAATTTCGCTAGAACGGATGATAAAATGTGTCACCTACCTAAAGGAGTAAAATCTGATGTCGGGTGATTCTAGATAGTCTGGCAAAGTCTTGTAACTACAGTAAGGGGCAATAACTCTATCTACAATATGGACTATTCCATTATCTCCCCTTATATTTCCTCGAACTATCCTGGCGCCGTTTACTGTGTGGTACTGAAAGAAGAACATACATGGTCACAGGATTACGTAGTCGTGATATACAGGTCTTTTACGAGTGAAGAATACGCTATACAGAATTGACTACTACTAGAAACTAGACCAAACCATCGAGAGATCGTCTTTCCAGGATTATCCGTACCCATTTACAAATGGATTTACTAGAATAAAGAGGAAAGATCACCAGATTCCAAGATGGGCTACAATCCTCCCAAAAACTTCTACCAGTCGTAGAATAGTTGGACGTAAAACTTCTTTTCGATTCAATTTCTTAGAACTAAATCAACCCTTTGTGAACTGGAGTGTATCACATCGCCCGGACAATTAAACCAATGTGTCATCAATTAGAAATCATTATTTTTTATCAGAGAAGCAATTATAAACTAAACGGTTCTCGGTTTCATTCTGTGACCGAGACAATCAAGTTAGGTTCTGATATAATTAATTTATTGTGGTCTCGATGGCATCAAATTGCTAATTACGAGTTATCATTCGATTCTTTTACGATACTTAGATTTTGTTACCGTACTATAAAGTATAAATATTTCTACTTGGCGGAAGAAGAGGGGTGGTAAGGGAGGGGGTGTTGTTGCTGGATTACTTGCCCCTGAGGTAGTTACAGGGTGGTAGGATGATCGTGTTGTACGGGGTGGTGGGTGTAGGGTGGAGCTGGATTACTTACCCCTGAGGTACTGGTAATTGGGTAATAATTGAAATATATATAACGATTGGAACCCAAGTGGGTAGGATGATGAGTGTTCTCAGTCATATCATCCAGATAGAATGCTCCGTCCACTGAAATATTTAAAAACAGTAGGGTTACTATACTATGGCTCCTCCCAAATCCCCAGAACGTGATATACAGATTTGACATCGATTCTGGAAAGGAAAGTCCAATTTGAAACGACATTTGAGTTGAGTGAGCCAAATACAATCTAGCTACCTTTTACTCCCTTTTTATATGGTCACTCATACGTGAAGCGATGTCCCCTGTATACATCACAGATTCCCGACGGATGGAAATGGGCTGATTCCACTGAACTTATAAACAAAATAAAATGGCTGATGCACTGTCAATTATTGCAAAGAGAATAAAACAATATCAACCCCCTCCCATCATATCCCCCCCCCCCCCCCATTTGGAATATAATTTTAAATAGATTGTCTACTTACAGGCACCGTACTGGAGGATTCTGGTCCATGTTTGTACATCGGCTCGTGGGTAATCGAACTGGCTCTCATTCATGTTTAAGTAGGCGTCGTTACTCGGTAGAAATACGGTAATATTTTCCTTGTTGTAGATATTGGCTAGTACCGTATTGTTGGTAATATACCGGGCTATCTGGAAGTAGAAAGATTAAAATTGATTAAGAATATTTTACCAAATAAACAGTGTGGTTTCTCCCAAAAAAGATGACCAACTCAGAGACCTCACTTGTAGATCGCGGATAAATAAACCAAGGACTAATGATCCGAACCGCAAAACCCTAAATCCAAAACAACATTTTGGTGAACCATTGGATGCTATATGATATACTTAAATGTACAAAGAATACATTTTTTGCAGGGAAATTGTCCAGCAAAATTATCGAAAGATATATTAATATATGTCTATGTATCTAAGTTTTAAAAAAAAATACGTTGACACCTTTCATTACCGTTTATCCATAGAAAATAAAAATAACCACGAAGCATTTTAGCAAACTATAACTGTACATAACTGTACAGGATATGTGTTCTTTTAAATAGATTTCAATGTACTTAGATTGTTGATTTCGACCAGGAAACCTCACATTACAACTCTGATTAAAACCGAGAGAACGTCAATGTAGTAGAAGAATATTTGAATGATTGTTTTATTTTATCACCAACTGCCGTCTTCCTCTCTCGTTTTATCTACAGTATAAAGGTATCCTAGCTGTAGACTTGTTCCTTAGTCTGCGATTATCAGTTAGGTGGAAGCGGGCGTTAAATGGTTATCTATCAACAACTACCTAGTTTGCGTTACCAGTTAGCTGGAAGTGGACGTTAGCCAACTAACCAAACACTCTCATTTCTAGTCCTAGTTTGATAGGGCGGGGATCGTAGCAATGATGTTGCACCTGGTAGTTTTAAGGTATCCAAGAATGTTATAAAGTAGTAATGGCGAAAGATAGTCAGGGTTTGATCTACTTAAAAATAAAAACCTGTGCCTAGCTCATCCCAGCAATGTCGATATAAAAACATAAAACTGAATAATTATAGATTATGCGTTGACTATAGTGCACCGGGGAAACCTGTACTAAATACTAAACCGAAATAAACCGAAAACAACCAAGTCCTGCGTTGTCACATTCGTATTCAGAAATTCTGTTCTAGATTTACGTTATGTTTACTGGCAATTACTCTTATATGAACAGTGCTATTTGTCTGTTATTTTCTAGCAACGTAGTTGAAAATAACTCATTCTTTTCAATTGAAAAAAGACAGAGGGAGATGATGCATCGACCTTTAATATGGCAATAGTCCCGATAGATATATTACTCCATCTAGTTTTGATCTCTACATGACTGTACTTAGAGACTATGACACGAAATCATGAACGGATTCACAGTCTGGTAGAACGAGACTACAGTAGTCTGGAGTAATAACTCTTTATTAGTTGTAATACTCTTATAATTATAATCGCTTCATATCTCCCCCAAAATCAATATGGCCTCGCTAATCCAATATGGCGGATGTAATTTAGCGGAAATGAAGCCAGTTAAATCAAGTGAAGAACAATTGGGATGAGATTTTTAACTTCCGTTTAAGACTACGATATAAGAACATCGATAAAGGGAAAAACAAACACGAATTTAACAGCGGGGTAAATCTGAATTAAACCGAATACAACGACCTTACCAATTAACCAAATATATCCAGAAAAACCATTTTTCCTTTCTTTTTATTTTAACGACGTTTAAAGAGACGGTTTGACCAAAACAAAGATGGATTTCAAACACATCTCTGCGCAGAGCAGGTCCGTTACCAGTCCAATGTGCCAAGGGAGTGGCAGATAGAGACTGATTTCAGCTTCAATTGAGAATTTGTTCGAATTTTGCAGAAGGGGTGAATATAGTTATGCACCCCCCCCCCCTTTTTTTTTTTAGTTACGAGCCTTGCGCAAAGGTCAAGAGGTCTATATGTAGTTGGATTTGTTAATGATATTGTGTACAATTAGGCCTACCTCATTTGAAAGGGACATCTTAGGATTTTTGTAAAAAAGAAGAAATTAATTGGAGTTTTTATCACAATGTTGCAGATGAAATAAAAAAAATAAAGTCGTACCAATCAATGGGATTACAATGGAATTACCTCCAGAAATAATTAAATACAGTACAGAGTCATAGTATCACTCCTTGCTTCTTGACTATATAAGGTTCAGTGCCGGTTGGGTGGAGAGGGGGGGAGGTGGGTCGGGTGCTGTAAAGATGAATTGATGAGGCGGATGATAGGGGGCGTTGAAGTTGGGAAGGCGTGGTAAAGATTGTCAATATTTGTATAGTAAGATCCAACTAATATATTTCACAAAATTGAGTCTGAAACAGAAATGAAGGACTTAAAACTTATCTCATTTCACAAGGTTCAATCTGCAGCGGAAAAATATGACGTAGTTAACAACTTTTTATTCCACAAATTTCAAAAAAAGCTTTGGCTCTGAGATGTTAATCGACTAACGATTTATTTCATGGAATCTTGCCCAGTAAAAGTACATTTTGATTCCAGAAAACCGCCTCCTGATTCCCATATCTGCCAGTAAAATTTTAAAACAGCTACCTGACTTCCTGTTGCCGCCTGTAGAGATTATAAAATGGTTTTTGATGTCCGACATGAAAGTGATTATGTTTTACTAAAATAGATACACTCATAAATATGATGTAAACAAACACAACTGGTGAACAGAGTTATGATCAAGCTGGTGTAAACATCAACAATTAAATAAACTCTGGGGTGACTGGGAAGATAAGATAAGACGTTTTAGAATAACAAGTTGGTATTTCTGTATAAATCGTCGTTTCAGTCTAAACAACAGTGACTTTCATAAACTACGAACATGTTACCTAACTAACAAACGCATCATTGGGGACAAATATCCCCTAGTAACAAATGAACCATTTTATCAAAATATGTTTAGATGAAATTCACTAGTCACATAATTCCATTCATAATGTGTGTATCGTGGACGAAAAGACTCCTTGTTACCCTATGATCACCTCACGATTTCCCTTCATTAAAATCCAAAAACCTTTTGTTGTCTGAAATGGAATTCGAAGAGATCTAACAAAGAATCCACAGTTAGTAGTTGGCTAAGAGCCTTTTTTTTTAAATGTGTTTAATTTACTCTATGCGTTAGTAACAATGATGTGGACGAATAACCCCATAATACCCTACTAACAAATGTACCATCTCATCAATATGTATAAATAAAACCAGATAAGAATCATGATATCTCACAATGTATCTGATAATATTTAATAAAACATTTGACATTTGGTGTCTGTTTCAAACCGGAAGTGATGTATGAAATGCGATATGTGTACCGGAAGAAGCTATTTGGTGGAGCATTTCATCAATCTATTATCCATACATTGTATTCCTTGGGTATAGGAGTGGCTATTTTAAACTACTAGTGTGCAAGTCTTTTTTTATAAGTGTTTTGAATATGAAAAGACTTGGTAATAAACTTATATATTGAGATAAAAAAATTCAAGCTGTTATTTCGTCTTATACCTTGACTGCAATAGCCACCGTTCTTGTATCAAACGAAGTTCGTAACATCATGACTCGGTGTAGAGCAAATACAGATGTACTTCATTCTAGATAGCGAACGTTGTATTCGTATCTCCAGTAGTCTGCGCTCTAGTGCGATTGGCTGGATTGGTTACTTTTATCAAAAAACGTAGGAGACGGGGAAGCGATTCCTAACCCCTAAACCCGGAAATCAATATGTCTTTAGGCAGCAGCATCATCCGACTTGACCCGACCCCTTATCTTCGTTAATTGAATGTATGGAAAAGAAAAAGGCTCACTCTTTCTGATCAGTCGTTATTTTAATAATACATATGAAGTATATCAATCTATTGACCCAAATTAACTGATTTATTAAGTCTTTTTTCCTTTAAAAGTTTGTGATTTTTTTTCATTCTAATGTGCTCTTTAACATGAAGCGAAAACAATTATAACAATTGCTTCATTCAGTAATTGTTGTTAATTGTACCTGCATTAAAAATTTATTTTAATGACATACAATTGGTTTTTTCACTGAGTTAGTAATTAAAAACCCATAGAAATACGAGAACTATGTTGTGAATGGCAGGGTGCTGATTGTAATTAAGATAGATTAATCAAGGTAAATTAGACATGTAAACAATTTACCTGGTGATTACTGTTCCAATTATCAACCTGCCGTGATATCTGACGGTCTTAACACAGTGAGAGGATATTGGTAAGAAGTTGGGGTCTCTGTTGCACATTAACACCATTCTTTCTCCTTTATCAACAGGCGTCATGTGTGAACTATTTATCTGGATTACAATTGTAAATATCAGAAACAAGCTGCTGTGATATCTTACAGTCTTAACACAGAGAGAGGATCGGTTTAGATAATTCGGTCTCTGTTGCATTTGGGTGACATGAGTAATTCTGTATTATTAATTGAAAGCATGTCACAGTCTTAACACAGTGTGATTGATTTGGTTAGAAGAATGGGTCTCTGTTGCATATTGACGACATGGATGCCAAGATTCCCGAATTTTTAATCGTTGTAGCAAGATAAAAGAAACGGTGCCCCAACAGATCATTTGAATGGTTGAATAACTTCCATTGCTTTGTTTAAGGCCGCGATGTGAACAGATCCGATCCACTTGAAAAAAATGTTTAGAAGTATAAATATATAACGATGAAAAGGACCAAAAGGGAAAACTTTAATCCGATAAATTACACACGCTATCGTGAACAGGACTCTTAAAGCACCAGTGTAGGGTGTATGAATGAATCACGTGTAGGTGGAGCGAGTCGCTTATTGTACAGTAATAACTCTTAAGCTTTTGTTAAAATGATGGTTGCAGAGAACAGAAATTATCACCTTTGCGAAGTTTGTAAGAAATTTGTAGGCGAGGAACGAGACGAGCTCATAAAGCATGTGCTGAGGTGAGATACGATACGACCAAATCGCGTGACTTGATTCCACCATATATCACAGTTTAAATGGTTCAATATTGTCTGTAATTATAGCTTTGTTTGGTTTGTCATGGTATATTACAGCGCCCTCTCGTGACTTAAACTCATAACCAGTCTTACAATGGCGCAATCATAAAGAAAGCTCCTTATATATTGGTATACATTGAAATATCAATACCCGGTGTTTTAATGGTGCTGTATTAGCTAGAACAAGTTTCGTTTGGATTTTTAAGGAGCGTAATGGCCTCGTGATTAGTTGCATAAGCAGTTCTGAATATGACAGAACCAGTCGATAAATCCAATAAAAGTGCTTTAATGGAGCACTAAATCGACAACAAGAACTTCAGCTAATACAGGCGTAATGGAACCAGAATAATAGGTTACCAAAAGTGACGTCGGCTGCTTAAATTTAGCAACGGAGACAAAATCATACAAACAATGACGTCTGCCGCTAAACAATTTTGAAAAATGGCGCCAAAACCATTCAAACAGTGACGTCTGCTGCAGAAAATAGTAGGCTACCAATTTGGCTCGTGAAGTAACGATTCTGATTATTCCAAGTAACAACATGCAGTCAAATCATCTGTTAAATATGACAGCGATATTTACCAAGACACAACTTGGCCATTTTCAATCTTCCGTAAACAAACAGAAATAGATTGGGAAAAATTGATTGCTTTCGAATCTCGCTGGGTTCCATTTGTTTACATCGCCGAAGTCAGTATTAGTATTTTTTTTTAAAGTACAAGCAAAGAGAACGGCGTGATCATTATACCATTGCTGTTTTTTCATTTGAAGGAATTTTGATCATGTCTAGGCAATACTGATAGTGTTTACAGCTTACCGTCGAAATTTGAGCCTTCAAATCCATGCCTGTCCAGAATTACTCGTCATTTTAAGATACTCAGTGATATATAGAAAAATTATATAGAAATAGTGAGTAAAATTCATAGTTTGAGATGTTTTTGAAGGAATTATGCGGTTTTCAAATATTTCTAGTACTTCTGAAGACTATTTACATATTTTCAAGACTCAAATTAATTCCCCAAAATGTACCTATTTACAGATGAATCAAGATCACCAGTCTACAACATCACAACATAATCAGGCAAATTATGTTCGAAGTCTCTGTCACCTTATCCGATTTAGCTTAAACCATAAAGCTATGGCCATAAAGTCAGAATAGAATTGAACGAATCTTGAAGTTTCTCGTCAAAGTCCCTGATATCTTCCAAGAGGTTAGATTTTGAAATAAGAATAGCTCTGAGAATTGCTTGTATTACTCTTTAAACCATTTCGTTGTGCTTCCAAAATATCCCAGAATATGAAATAGGAAATATTCTGGATCTCTGTGCATGATTGATGCATGAACTTTTCCTTTGAAAAAGCAAATGAGCACAATGACACAAGAAGGCCATAACCTAGATTCCGGTTCGAAGACGGTTGATCCGCTCTCATAACTTTCTTATAAATTACTTCCGACCAAACCACTTCCTTACCAAACACTTTTTGAAGCCGACAAAGCGGACACAGCCATCCATCAAACTCGATCATGCTTTTCTCGAGTTCACAGACCTTTCTATTGAAGCCATTCTTGCTGTTGTTGGTTGTCGATTAAAAAGAAATCATTTAGATTAATCTGCAGCTATGACTGATTTATTAGAATTTGATTAGAGTAGTCTTTAAATGATTTATTGGTTTAGTATTAACTACCAGTGCGCACAGACCAAGTCTTAAAGTGCAAATGGGCAAGGTGCGTTTCCGAATACGATGTTCAGTTAAATCTAGAAAGTCGGCGTCCATTAAAAAAATGAGAAAGCGAAAACGCGAAAAGTACAGATCGAACAACAACCGTGTTGTCCTCTGTGAAAATAATGAATTACGTTGTACCACTAAAATACAATGAATACGTTTTGGGGAAAATTTTGCACATATATTTAGATCTGTTACTCTTTTTCAAATGTTTAATTCCATGCCAACCAACAGATTCTTTTTTGATTGTCTTCCAACATCAAATACATTCAACAATTTAAAAACTACATATTGGAAAAAATTTGATATTGTAAACAATTCGGTACGGTTCATTAAGATTTTTAATCATATTTCTGTACTCGGATCAATAAAATCAACAAATGATGAAATGACTGGACGAAATCTCCTACAGTCTTTATTGTCAGGTCTGTTTGTTCTCTCTGATAACTTTGTCTTAGGGATAAAAAAAGCTCATAGAAAAGCACAATTACCTAAAATATCGGACGTTTTTGAAAAAAGCAAATAATCCGAATACATATTTATTCCTATATACTGATAATGTGAAATGATCGAGAATGAATAAGTGGTCGCTGACCAATGCATCTGTAAATCCATATATGGAGTGGTCTGCTTCAGTTCATAATTTCAGGAAACGTCCATTTTAAACCATGGTTTCTTGATTTTGGTTGCTAAACTATATCGAAATAACCTTTTTGCACCACACCACAAGAAGATTGCAGAAAGAAAGTTATTTTAGGATACCATCTTGAAAAGAATGACTCGTTACATGATTTTCTCCTACTCTGTAATCCAGAATCAATCCGCACTATTCACCATTCGTGACGACCATAAAGGGGAGATGTCTAAATGGGTAACAAAGGACAGAATTGGCGGGAGAAATTGCGTGCTATAATCATCAAGTATCGGATTCTTTCCATTATTTACCTAACATATCTTCCCGCCAATTCTTTTCAAATCAATTACCGCCAAATTTGTTTCTTGTTGAACGAGAATTAATGTAGTCTCAATTACCAAGTCAACATTGAAATGTTTCAAAAAAGGTTGCAGGGTCTTGATAATCGAGACGAGAATTGACGTTATTTGACGAGACTATGAAGTGTTTTCAAGTCTTCTTCAATTTGAGTGAAAGTTTACAATGTCAAACATGGCTTCTATGGGTGTGATTTACTGATAGAAACAGAACCACCGACCTCTCTTGGCAAACGGAGCACAAAAAGAACTTCAACTTCACCTACTTCTATATGAAGAACTGAATATACTATATAAATATTAACCATGGGGACTCTTACAAAAGTGATGCCGAATCGACAAACCCGGAGTGTCGCCAGCAATCTCGATTTTAAAAAGTCATAACTTTAATATGACACAATCGTCTCTACTTAACCCCTAGGCATCTCTTGACAAACAGAGGCCAATAAGAAGCTCGTGCGAATACCAATTAAATTAGACCATATTATAAGCTTTGTTGAGTGACATCGGGTGTTCCAGAGGAGTTTGCCACATTGACCAGATCAAAGCAACCACTACCACACCCCTTGTTCTTTTAAAACAAATCTGAAAAGTTAAAGAGGATTTCTTTTCAAAGATTTCAAAGTATTAGATCAACTATTATACGGCCTATTCTGACATCGAACGTTTAAAAAAACATAGTGGAAAGTGGAACGCAGTTAAATTGAATTTGAAAGACCTGTCGCTTTTTTTCTGACCTGTTTACAGAATACACAGACTCTTAATTCTTCAAACAAGACATGAGAAACGAGTTTTTAAATTTAATCTGTTAAAATCTTTCTCCTTATATCTTTCTGTCCGTTTAAACTTCTCGTGTAATCTCCACAGTTTAACACTGTCTTATTTATTTGTACTTCTTATCTTTCTCCTTTTCTTTCACAAAAATCTTGTTTTTAATTTCATCTCAGGTTAGTCTGTGCTTTTCAGCCGCATTTTCAACTCTATTAGCCTCTTTAAAAAATTTCGTTTAAGCATATGCCTAACTAAAGAACGAATGTACAAACAACTTCTTTTACAAAGTTAACAACTTCACGAGGTTCACGAGGTACCAGCTGGTCCTCGGAAAAACCTTTTGGCATTGATCTTTCCTGGATTATTCGTACCCATTAACAGCTGGAACGACTTAAATTATGAGTGAAAATGGGTTAATGAAGTTACGAAGTTCGTCAGATTTTCACACGAGACTAGAAACCACAACCACCATTTGTTGGACATGAATATTCACTTCTCAAGACTGTTTTAATGTGTTTTAAATCTGGAAAGACAGGACTATAGGAGTGTTCAAGAAATGACATATCAAGGAATAAAAACATGCCGTATGTCAACTGGTATCGTCTGCCCCATTTCTTAAACTCGACAGACGATAAGAACGGGAGCACGAGGTACAAAACATCACATTGATTTAGAAAACTGTATTTTAGCAGACAACAATAAAGAACCATTATTTAAATCTCCCGTCAAATATTTTATTATTTTCAGAAGATTCGAACCTAAGGCGCCCAAGGTTACAGTTAAAATATATGACTCGAAGGGGCATCTTGACAATTTGCTTCTGGTTTTTGATACTGGGAGAGCATTCTGGGCACAGAAAACTCCCGATGTACCCAATGCCCATTTTGTAATCCAGCCGAGAGTCTACTGTATTAGTGATTAAAACAATTCTTAATAAGACAGGTGGCCTCCATTCAATATCATATTCAAAATTTAAATTTAGAACCGAAGTTAATATACAATTTATGTTGAACATTTAACTGATGTGTGTGGTCACAAAAAACATATTGCTTTGTTTAAATTACATTGAATTAAAATACACTTTTATGCAATCGTCGTTAACATATCGACCACCAACATCTCATGTGATATATTACACTGCATGTTCACAGTTTCTTTTCATGTATATTGCGGATTGACTTCACAAGATGGTGGAATACATGTATCTGTATATAATGTGCAAGATTTAAGCAAAAAATACTTTAAAAACATCGGCAAGCATAGATATCCATCTAAGTACCATTACAATGTACCAAACTAAACTCTTGAAGAACAATAAACCAAAGGTTGTAATTGAAAAGTTTTTCTAATCAAGATATATATTAAATCTTACAGGCTCATAGCTAAGATCATATTAAATACGTTGTGGGGCAAATTCACATAATAACGTTATCCATACAACAGAGATTTGCTTTGTTTTTTTTTTGTGTCGACATAAGAAAAGTACACGTCAACATTGAGACTGCAGAACGAAAGTAAAATTGATGATAAAAAGTTAGATCTAGTCAGACGATATATCCCAGATGTCAATCAAACCACGTAGAACAATCTGTCTTCATCGAAACCACGCCCACATGGGAATAATACACAATTAGCAACTCCGACTGAAATATATTTGTATTTCAAATATGGAACTTATGAAAGAGGTGAAAGGACAACAGAACAGCAGCTTTCTTCAACCTTTCACGTCACGGCTTTGCCAACCTACCCACGCCTACATGAACGTGCGAAAATCTTCTAAATTTCTATCAGAAAACCAGAGCAGAGCAGCCGTCTTTCAGAGTGGAGCTGTATTTGTGAACTTAATAAACATTTTAGCTTTTACTTTGAAAGTTTTTTATTCAAAACTCTTTCAGAAGCAGAACAACCACCCATGATTCTTCAGATAAGATAATGACACCTTTTAGAGCTCCAATCAAACATTTTTGAAATTTCGAGTCTTTTTAAAGTCACCATTTTCATAATGAGAAAGAGTAGCAACTATTCTATTGTCTTATACCTACCTACGATCCAGCTTTTATCAATTTAGCTTAAATTTCAAAATTCTCTTTTTTTCAAACTGAGCCAAAACAATCTAGAATAAAACCATAAGTAATTTCTTATTTATGAGCACTTTTTTAAGAAATGTCTCTACTTAAACAAAACAAATTACTTTCCAATTGGACCGAGATTTTAATCCACGATTTATCAGAATCGGATCTCGGGTGTCGTGAAGGTCGAATTGTTCTAAAAGAGTTCAAATACATGATACCGTTATTCTGAGATTAGTTTCTTCTATTCTATATTATTGGTAAAGATTGAAGTTTTTCTTTAAAGATACAGGCTACAGATACTCTGGATTTATATTGTTTTTTCTGGTTTTCGTTCAAAACTATAAGGCTGAGGGTTTCTAAACAGAATTTTATTTTTAGTCCTCTGGTTCCTATATGTGGAAAGATTCTGTCAAAGATGTTGTTGGTAAGTTGCT
This sequence comes from Lottia gigantea, assembly GCF_000327385.1. Taxonomy (NCBI): domain Eukaryota; kingdom Metazoa; phylum Mollusca; class Gastropoda; family Lottiidae; genus Lottia; species Lottia gigantea. Next base: position 504,745 of record NW_008710892.1, on the reverse strand, counting down.
ATCTCAGGCTGTCAGCTACGTCTTGTGGTAAGTCCCGAGAAAGATGCAGCTTTAAAATCTATCCACTTGTCAAGAGAGTTAAACTCGTTATCAAGCTATTACAAACTGTGTATCAGCAACTCAACAACCAAGTATGTAGACTCAGTGAGTTGATAACAGAGACACGTTGGGTGTTCTTTTTGTTTGTGAAGAGTATGATATACATCGTAATACTTATTGGAAAGTTCCTATGTGATGATTCTACCCTGTCTGTCTCTTTAAACAGTACATGCAGACATGACGTTGGGATCAAAAGAAGCAGTAGGCGGATAGCTGTAGATTTGTATACAAGTCGTTTGAACAATTCCAACCAATCTATCATACTATACCAGTCATTAAACTCTACTATATTTTTATATTAACATTTTAAACCAAACAGTTACATTATTTACAAAGAGGAAGTTCATGATCTTAAGACTTGATCGCATTTGTATTGGTATCAGATGTTTTCAATAACAGTTCAGTCCTACTGGGTGGACCTATCTGTGCAAAAACTGTGCCAATCTCATTCTTAAAGCTTAGTTCCACAATGTTGCACATGTACTGTTACATCGCCGTTCTGTTATATCGCTGTACTGTTATATCAGTGTTCTGAAAGACGAGCATATCCTGTCTTCAAAAACTTGAAGTCATGTACTTTTAATTTTTAATATTAGAAATAGTAATGGCAGATCTTTTTTCAGTTCAAGCTGAAATTTGAGAACAGAAGATATTTTTTTTCCCTCCAACTACAAGTTAATACATTGTTCGCAATTTCAATCTTTTTTCGAAAAATTGAAAAAGAAATTTTTTTCTTCATAATAACATGTTATGCAGAATTCACAGAATTTTAAACTTGCTAAAAATATCAATTTATGAGCCAAAGTGTTTTGCAAATTGAAGATTTAAACGATGTTTTAATGAAAAGGGAAGAAATTCTGTTTCTTAATAACTATACTTACGATGTATTTAAAACTGTTCCTGTTTTAGGTCGTGTCGACAGTACTTTTATGGTTAAAGGGATTGTGAAGATGATATTTAAATGTTTTATGTATATTGGCGACATTGATAGAGTCGATTTGCACCATTCCATTTTTTATTCACTACAAATATACACACACGTCATATCAGGTGCAATAAGAACACAAGGTTATGTCTGTGTTCCATCTTCAATGTAGCAATGTAGATCTATGCTTAGATAACTCAGATTTTAGAATAAAAAGAATATCTGTAGTGAACAGAAATGAAATGATAATAACTGGAGTTTTACACCTTACTGTTCTGTATTGAACAAAAGGAATTACTTCTAGACTCTATATCATACATAGTTATACTATATCATACATTGTTGTACTATATCATACATTGTTGTACTATATCATACATTGTTGTACTATATCATACATTGTTGTACTATATCATACACAGTTATAATATATCACTTGAAATACCTGACTTTATGATACATTATCATACATTGGTGTATTAAATCATACATTCTTGCACTGTATCATACATACAATATCACATGAAATAACTGACTTTATCATACATAGTTATATTGTATAACTAACTATATCATACATGGTTACAAATAGTTATACATTGTTATACATAGTCCAACATAGTAATATTAATATGATTTTCTACCTCGTTGACTATAGAACAATCTCTCATTACCTGCCTGATTTAACTATTGATATACTCATTCTTACAATGAATGAATAAATGAATGAATGGGGAATGGAAGGACGAACGAACAAACTAATTAATAAATGACTACGGGCTTCTGTTCACATTTTCATCAGCTATCAAGCTTCCTGTATTTGTTTTGGCGAGGGTGGAAGGAGACATCCCATTATAACCTAATCCACGAAACGACTACATATTGGATGAACTATGTTGTGTTTGGAAGATACAATGTAATGTAATCTTTCAATCTCTGGTAGGTCAGTAAATCTTGATGAATCTAGTGACGAATTGAGTTTTGATTAAAGATTAGATATTACTCGGTTTATTAATATCTCTCTCACTATCATTCTGTTTACATTGGACTATTATTTTCTGGTTTTTATAACATTGGAAAATACTCATCATAAATATTCTTATATCACAAACCTTGGGTCGTTTCTGAGTGACTTTATAATGTTAATTGCAGGGGATAACGAATTAAGGACACAGTTTATGTAAAATAACTCTGAGCATTAAACATTAGTTCATTCATTTTCCAACACAAATTTTGCATTGAACCACAACGTATAAAATTCGTTAGTCAAGGCTTCGTTTACATTGTGTTTTTCCTAATTGACCTTCATTCAGGATGCTCAAACGAATATAGCGAATTGGGAAAAGATTCAGGTTGGATAACGAATCAGGAACCACAACGAACCGACCTCCAACTATTAAAAAGCATAATGAACCAGCCACAAAGATCAACTAATCAAGAACAAAAGTCAATTTGCAAACGTAAATGGGATGTATATCCATGTCAATATCTATATATCAATGCTGTAGATGTTGTAAATTGACGCTCAGATTGATGGTACAGAAAAGTATGGGCGTAAATTGGAATTCGTTTCAATGAGAATGATGGGTCCTGTATTAAACTTTCAAAATCAAACACCAATGGAGTCAAAAGGTCCGTCAGGGAGGTACCAGGGTGGTAGTAATAAATCTTTATAAAGAATAAAAACACAAATTACCCTGTTTAACAAACTGCTTTTCGATATTAAGCGTCTATTACTAACAATAAAACCTAGAAAATTTGTCGATATGAAAATAGAAATTGTTTTGGGGAGGGTAAGAGTTGTAGACGAGCTACAGATCTGGCACCGACATTCATTAGACCATATTGTTCACTTGTAAAATTTAAATTCAGGATAATACTTTTCTATCTCATTTTATCGATTTTAGAAAATTTTACGGTTAGTGTGAATTGTGCTTTGCCACAATGTCCGAAATCTTTAAAACTTGAAGTGCTTAAATTTGAATGAGCAGGACTCGCGATTCCTCTCGGAAGTTATACGAATGAAATGAAGTTTTACATCCAGGATCACCCTTTTAAGACAATCAACAAAGCTATATAATGTTTATGTGGCATTTAGGTCTAGAACCCACTAAGGAGTCCACATAGGTGTTATTGATTATTTTGTATTATAGTTTTTTTCATCTCGGCATCTCTTTCAGGAAGGTCACTAAATATTGTTCATATGATAGTCGTATCCCTTTCTGATTTCTGTTTTTGTGTTTGGCAACATAATAATATTGATATAATATTTCTTTTGGAGAGTTTACATGGTTAAATATGTTTAGCAAGAGATCTATTCCATGTTTGTGATTTTAAAATTGTGTTGACATGCCTACAAGAATCAGGATTTAATTCCATGGCATCACAGACAATTGGTTCTCAATTCTTCTCCAAGAACAGGAATCACGCTCTCACGTCCTTCTTCAAGAAAGATTAAATTTTAATTGAATTGTTTTAAGAAATTTCAACGATTTTTTAATCTTCTATAAATTCAATTGAGTTTAACATTCGTCAGGTTTTCACAATGTCTGGGTTAGTCTCGTTCACCAGATTCAATTTGGTTGTTTTAAGAAACTCCAAAACTCTGCTTTGTCCAAGAATAAAGTACGAGGGACTGGCATGGAAAAAGCGTCTAGTCGTTCGGATGGGACAATAAACCAACTCGCTGTGTTCTACAGGATGTGCACGTTAAACATCCACCGACAGTTGGAAATCGAAAAATAGAAGGCTAATGCCGCTGTCCTGACAAAATTAGCCCACATGGTACAGGAATGTAAGACATAAAACTCCGTTCATTTCATTTTATTTGTCCCAGAGTATAGTCAGTGTGAGGCGACATAATTTGTATCTAAAATCATGTAAAACAGTAATATTAGATAGAGTTTTACGCCCTTCAGCTCTGAAAATCTTTCGATCTTTCGAGAAACAAACTTTAATGATCTTATTTGCTAGAATTGAATGGACTCCAACCAGCCTCCGATAGCTGATTTAGGCAGGTTTTTTGACTTAAGTGTAGGCATTTATAAAATCTGACTCGTTCACTCTTTAGCCTATTGCAGATAGGTTTTGATCTTTTTGACTGCTCGAACCTCTAAAATACTCACATTCTTTGTCTATACGGTTTTGTCTCCCACAAAATTAAGATCTGAAAGTTCTGAAATAGACCACACAGCCTACAGAACCAGCAGAACCTTTCCCAGACGTTTGTACTGTCTGATTGAAAGAGACTACACGTCTAGGTGATTACGACTAATTTAAATCTAACAAAGTCAACCGATGACCAGTCTGGTTGAATCAGTCTACTGGATTAGTCGTCTTGAAACCGCCGGACATGTTCTGTTACATATACAGAACAATATGTACTGCGGGGGTGTAGCTAGTGAAGCAGATCATCCGGAACACGCGATGCACCCCTGCGACTGCAATAGGCGTAAAATTTTCAAAGTGTGAGAGTCGACCAGTGTGGAAGGCATGCCCTTTCTTCTGAAATACTTTAATGTATCTCTGCTAACGACATAGACGTTGGAACCCTAAATTTTCAATGGAGTGGAAGCCGAAAACACTGTCATGTTTCGAAACCCCCAAATACTAGCGTTTAACCGCATATTATCGCCGATTCAAACACATCGCATGTTTATAGGAAAGGATTACCCTCAGACTCCTATCGTGTTGTGGTCCAACCTGACCTATCTAATATTGCTTTTGTGGTATTTTCATGGCAGTACCATAGTTGCCTACCTGAATATGTTGTCAACCCTTTTGACATTAGTTCATTCAAGGCCATAAAAAGGATAAGAGCCCCTGGCACCAAAAGATTCTTACCTTAGAAAGCATAAACTCCTCTCTGATCAAATCCCAGACCGTTTCCCCTTGACACGTCGGTAAAAATACACTTAAAAACATCAAAATCACAGAATTCACGAACCACTTCCTTCTGAATTTACACATTGTTTACAGTATTTCCTTAGACTTAGGATAGTTTCAAATCAAACTTAGGATAGGGCACTAGATATAAGGCAAGAAGACACTCAGTTGCACTGGCCTAGGTCACAAGTATTAGGTGTTATAGAAGCACTGGCCTAGGTCACAAGTACTGGGTGTTATAGAAGGTACTCTCCTATAGAAGCACTGGCCTAGGTCACAAGTATTAGGTGTTATAGAAGATATTCTCCTATAGAAGCACTGGCCTAGGTCACAAGTACTGGGTGTTATAGAAGATACTCTCGTATAGAAACACTGACCTAGGTCACAAGTATTATATAAGTGTTATAGAAGATACTTCTATAGAAACTCATATAGGCCACAAGTATTAGGCACTATAGAAAAAACATTGATCTATAGAAGCACTACCTTGCTTTAGACTAGTATTTTACGAGAAATGAAAACTGTTTTAGTTTCGTGTTCAACATACTTCATAGTACTATTCTTTCACCAAAATCCTCAAAATCCTAGAAAAAGTTAGAAGATAATACTAGAACTAATATATCACGAGGTATTATCAGGTAGAAGAAATTCTTAATTCTAAATCTGGATATAAAAACACACGTGTGTCATAATAATAGGTTTAAGGATTTTTCCAGTAAAAAGCTGCTCCTTCAGTACAAGGTTTTCATGTAATAAATGTTATATTTTCTGAAATTTCTGCTCACAAATCTTCTGATGCAGTGATATCAATCGTATCGGATTTATATCATTAGTAATCACTGACTGCAAGATTTCAATTTTATAACATTTAATAATTTATCCTCGTAGCTTCTATATATACATGAGTGTTCATTCAACAGGTCATATCCGAATCCGAAGAGAAATACACCTTTATATTCTTGTAGATTCCGAAAGTTTCTTTCCACCTAATATATCATTGAATCGAATAGCTCTTTGGAATTGTTAGTCGCAAAAAGGCACCTCTACACTTCAAAGTTACAATTCGCAAATTCACCAGACAATTCCACCTCAAAACTTATATTCATTTAACAAATTGTTAACACCACACTTGAAACTTTGGAAGATGTAATTTGCGATACTCCTTCACAAGTTCATAATCTTAGGAATATGACGTTAAAATTAGCAATATATCAAAACCACTTCAAATACCAGCGAATTAGCGCATGTAAAGTTATAATTTGTAAAACTCTTTAGAATTATAAGCTGCACAGACTCTATAATTTATTGTGTTTTGAATATTTTATTCCATAGCACGACAAAAATGTCAAGCGTCTGAAAGAAATCAAGTTTCAACTTTCTCTGTGTTTCTTTTAACACCGAGTTAACACAGCCTTACAAACTCAGGGTTAAACTTTTCGCAAGTTCGCTATTTTCAACACCTCTCTCAGTGCAGTTTTAAGTTAAAAACAAACTTTTAAACAAAAATTGGAAGGTTACAGCCATATTGTACTATGTAAGAGACGAAACGATTCTACAATTCTGAAAAAGCTTTGAATTTTTATTCTGATACCTACTGGTTTTAAGAAGGAAACTTTCTGGATATTTCTGTCGTTATAATATTCATCGATTTGTGCCAAGAACGTTAATCACGATAGAAATATAACTTTGAAAGTTTCATACTTGTAACACTTAATCCAAAGTGTAGGAAAGTTTTAATTTAAGATACAGAAGAGAACTTTGTGAAAGTCGGTATCCTTTACTTTCTAAAACTGTTCCTTTTTTAGTAAACTACGTTGGCATCAAGTTATTCCAATTCCAATTGCAAATTCCAGATGCTTAAGAATCCATGTTCAAGAAGTTATTTTTAAGACTTTCCAAACTTTTGGACGGCAATGACAGTATAAAAACCACAAGTTTTGAAAGTTCTAAAAAAATAGAATCAAGTTTCAGAGTAAGTCTGTCTGTACAATTCCATTATTACAACAAAGTTTTTGAAATCAACATATTTCCACTCACAGTAATTTTCAATACATAGTAACGATTCCAAGTTGTCCAAGAGTTGCAGGAACTATATTGTAGTAAGGAACTATTGTATCGGTGTAGAATATCTTGTTATGTCAATTCGAGAGAATACTGGTAAATTGGCCGAGTCCATTCTATATTGTAACCAATTCTAAGACTTCTCAAGTAGCTTTCAGAATGGCTTAATAATTGGAATTATAGCTTTTTGATTTGAATTGGAGAATTTATGGCAGTGTAATCACACAACACTTCAACAACGTTTCGACGAATTTCCCTCTCGACTTTTACAAAATGTGCACACGATTGAAGACTACTCTCTGACTGAGGTTTTCTATGGAAGAGTCAGTGGTTGGCCCGGTGTTTGCCCAACACCCCCCCCCCCCTCCACACCCCTCCCCACCTCTTCCAGAATCAAATTTCAAACCATTGACATTGACCATTCGACAAATATGTGGCCCATCTAATGCTTTTAAGAAACGCCCCTGGGAGGAGTAGAGTATATTCTCGTTTGCCATTCTTGCCACCCGATGCCATTCTATTATAGATAACAATTTTTTATTATTTTATTACCAAGTTCTTAGCTTACCAACTCTATCGACCAAAATCGACTTTCTTATTGAAGAGTTTACAATGTATACTTTAAGTAGAAAAATCAACAAAATGGCGGGTCAAGTAGACAGAAAGTTTCTAGACCTAAAACAAACCTTTTCTTTCTTAAATCAAACTATTTGATCGAAAATCGAACTGATCAATTACGTAATCGGTTAGAAGTCGAATTGATAAGTAAGAAAATCGATTGGAAATCGAAGTGATCTATATCTACATCACTAGTTATTTGGCTAGCCAGTCGACTGAGTCTTATTTAATACTCATTAGATAATATTTCAAATGGGAAATGCACCAAAAGTAGTAAATGCAGTTCCAAAACAGTTCTTTAAAAGGGTAACTATTACAGCTTGAATGGTCTCTAGATTGTTCGCAATATAAAAAAGGTCCCCGAATAAAACAGTTTTCAGAGAAAACCCTCTGTTTAATTCACGAATTAAATTCCTCAAACTATTTTCAGTTATTCTTCAAAGCGAGTGAGGTATTTTTGATGAAATAAAATAAATTTAGAGGTCTATAAATTCCAGGTAAAGTTATTTTATATAACATTGTGACGTGGTTATAAACAGGTGCTCGTTACAAGTTCACTTTCGTTTTTTTTTTTTGTCTGATAAACTTTGAATACGGCCTGAGACGTCAGTTTTAGAGCAAAACGTGACGTTTTGATTGATCTGATAAAGCGCGATTTCTAAAATTTAATGGTTGAATTTTATAATGCGTGACGTTATAGATGTGGAATCCCGTGACGTCAAATTGGTTGAATCTTGTGACGTCAAATTGGTCAAAGTGTGATGTCTTGTTGGTTGAATTTATGAAATTACTCCAGTAGTTAGTCGACCAAGGTTTTCATGTTGGATATTGCCTGACAATTCGGATCAATTTCTTTACCTCAACCCCAGTCTTTAGCATCACGCTATCAGCTCAAATTATATTCTGATCTTTCCATATTTAGAAATATGAGTTGGTGGACAAGATCGACTGAAATGGGCTACTCACAAACTTTCGGTTTTCGTAGAAATTCACTGGTAACATACCTTGTCAAGATTGTGATTAACTCTCAGTATTTAGTGTATGATATCCTATTGTCGTCATGTGCAAACAAACTGATAAGAGCAAAATAAATCTATGTGAAACATTAAGTTGGCTGATGTAGAAGTCTAGAGCGTAAAACTCCTTTTCATTTCATTTCTACCATTTCTAGACAGAAACGGAACACTGGACACTCCCCAAACCACGTGACATGACCTTCGTTTTTTATTTAAGACTAAGATAATTATTTCATTTTTCCCTTCGACTTTCATCAGGAAATTACTTTTTTCTCAAGATCTTATTTTTTATCACGTTTCACCGGAAATCTAGAATTTGTCTGGAACTTGATAATCTGGCTTAATATGGTCGTTCTTGTCCAGATCTATTTACACGTGAACTTACACACAAGTGTCAAGGTATTATCAGTTTGTTAAAATGTAAGTTAATACAGATGTCAGCCTGTTACTGTGTCAGGATGACCGTGTCACGATGTCAATTTTGACATTCAGGGTCACCAAGGTGCGTGTATATTAAGTTGAAGCTGTTTATATGGAACCCCATCTTCACAATATTAAGTTATAAGAATTTATACCTTGACTGCTTGTATCGCGGAATGTAGAAATTCGATTGGATTGTATGTCAGCGATATCGACCAATCAGAGCCTTTGACAGAAAAGCTGTAAATATAAACTGTTGTGGCATATTTATTACAAACTTTCTGTCGATGGCTTTGATTGACAGTATTCGCTACTTATTGCATTTAAACACTTCCGTGATAGACAGAAAGATGGCTACGATGGAACCCATGACACACTGCCATCGTTTGGCCTTATCCATGGTCAGAAATTAGTACAGAAGTGAACCACCCTCTAGCTTGAAACCAATTTGTTGTGCACATCGACTTACTTCCAATTTTTTTTTTGTACATCACTCATTTGCGTTTCACTGAGATGTTATTAAGGTGGTAACCACTATTTAAGACAAAAAACGGAAGTTGATCTTGACATGTTTTAATTTTGAAACTAAGTCATTTAGTGTCAGAATGATTTAAATGTCTTGGAAGTAGGTTTAATTTAATTTTGAGAAAATTTTTTGACGAGGTATCAAGAAATGAACTGAGTAAAATTAATCCTGAGTGTTGCCAATGTTATTATAAATTAATTTACCTAAAAGGAACTGGCTGTTGATTTAATTTTGGTATCTTTGGAAAAATGAAATAATGTTTAAAATATAAATGTAATTAGGAAGTATTTTGTTTTGATAATCTTTCATGATATGGGCATGGAGTTGATCAAACAAACTAGGTTTAAAGATATCCATTGATTCTTGTTGAACAATATGTTGAAAATTTTACTGTGAATTTATCAGAAATGGATAACACTTTACAATCAAATCGATTACAAAAATAATACCTCATATAATTGTTTGATTTTATTGCGTGTTACGTCATATTGGTTGAATTTAAAAAAGTGTGACGTCAAATTTGTCGTTAAGAAGTGTGACGTCATATTGGCTGATTGGGTGTGACGTCAAATTGGCTGTATATGTGTGACGTCATATTGGCTTGATTGGGTGTAACGTCAAATTGGCTGTATAAGTGGGACGCCAAATTGTTTGAATCTGTCTGGTGATACCTAAATGGAGATATGAAACTTAAGAATATGAGATAATATAAATAATCAGTAGTATCATCTATATACCAGGGTAGAACATATCACGATGTTTAGGTTTTATTTCACCCTAATCTAAATAAGACAAACACTGCCACAGAGACAAGAGATTAGCTAGTAAAAGATCAACAAGATTGGGTTTCAGATCTCATGATGTCGTGTTTAGTCTGATAGTGCCACATTTTTTTAAATAATCAACACCCTGCAAATTATGTTATCATATATCAAATGTTATATATTTAAAAATCGTCTGACGAATAAAAGTTTTACGTCTTTCTATCCCATTTAGCGCTATCAATGGAGACATACATGGATATCAAATAAAACGGAGAGAACCTACAGCTATGGACTGTATTTCAGATGAACCTTTATCTAAGTATGACGAGTTTAACCTTGACTATAGCCACAGAGAGTTCACATATTTGTAAGATATCCAAACAACATGTGTTAGTAATTCCACCCACTTTCTAGAAATTGGTGTCATATTAAAGGTAAAATAGTTTTCATGTTTCTGTAAAATTATATAATATGTATTTAATAAACCTCTAGACTGGCGTGTTTCAAGGCATAGTTTGGTTTGTTGATTCTGGACTAGCATGTTTCAAGGCATAGTTTGGTTTGTTGATTCTAGACTAGCGTGTTTCAAGGCATAATTTGGTTTGTTGATTCTAGACTAGTGTGTTTCAAGGCATAGTTTAGTTTGTTGTTTTTAGACTGGGGTGTTTCAAGGCATAGTTTTGTTTGTTGTTTCTAGGCCGGAGGTGTTTTAAGGCATAGTTTGGTTGATTGTTTTCGTGTTTCTGTAATAATATGTTTTAGACTTGTATGTGTCAATGTATAGTTTGTTCCTTGACTAGAATATTTAGGTAATTTTCAGTACTTTTGAAAAAATTAAATGAGCATGAATAATATATTATTTTCAATAATTTTTAATATTTCTCTAATTTCAGACAAGTAAAGCAACCTAAATTACTCTTAAATACGTTGTTACGTTGTTCTATAACCACATACAAGTAATTGTATGAAAGAATACTACATTTTTTCGTGTAACTGCCCCTTTAAGTCAATCGATACTAAAAGTAGGTAATAATATATATATATATTGCTATAATTACTAGAAATCGATATCAATATCATACTATAACTTATAATACGGTCGATTAATGATGACCAGCATTAAAGGGACTCTCCCGTTAAGGCATACATACCTGATAAAAGAAATCCTTTTCTTACGGATTAGAATAGGGGTTTTAAAATGGCGGTCTATAACAAGAGAGGCTTTCTGCAGTCTAAAGGTTAATTTGACGAATGTTCCAGACTCAGGTGAATACCCTACTGTGAAGTGACTGTACTAAAAATAAAAACTAATAAAGAAAAACGAAACGAAAGTTGGGTCTAATTTTAATAAGACTGGGTTTTCTGTGGATAAAAATAAGCCAGAAATTGATGAATGGGTAAAATTATGAAGACTGGTGATAATATATATATGTTCAGTAGATATGATTTAAGTGTCTATTTCTTGTCCGGTTAGTAAAAAATATATCGATATTTCTGGACAAATAAATTGGATAATTAGTGATAATCATAATATAATATCGTCAGCTGATAATTACACCAGACATGTCTAGTTTCCCGCCACTTTACAGACGTCAAATATTATTGTCTATTACAAATTGATTTTGGGTTTCATGACGTCACAAGTATTGAGATAATGGGCGCAGTACAGTAGCTTGCTTCTGTAGAAATGTACTATATATCCAAGTGATACCGGTGGTGCTGTCAGTCCGTCTTTCCAGCTAAGTTTCGCAAACAAGTGTTTTCTGTCGACGAGATCATTCTGCTATTAGCTCTAAGCTCTTGGGCTCAAAGCCTAAAATTGTTAGAAATTTGGGGTTTGTCAACTCACTATCTCTTACAGAGAGTCCACATAATTACAGGTTTGTCAACCCAGCATCCCTTTCAGTGAGTCCACATAGCTAATAATTTTTGATTTTTTCGCTCTTAATATAAGCACCAATTGCAATGCACTAGAACACTAACACGACCTATACTTCAGTTATGATTTGATAAAACAAATTAAATCGCACTGCACTGGAGAATTACTCGACCAATTCTCTGCTAGTAATTTATTCCGGCCGAATTAACCCTCCTGGTCGTTATTGGGTTAATAAACAACGAAAACAACTCAAAATTGTCCCATTTATATTCTAGTTTTCCTTCTTATAAGAAGACAATTTGTAAATTGAAGATTTATAGAAATATCTGGTTGAAAACTGCATGAAATTACAACCTGTACAAACTTAAAGGGAACATCAAAAATTAAAAGTTTTCCTATTTTGTATGTGCATGGAAAGGGTCGAAACACTGAAAATTGGACATGGCTATGTGAACTACCTAATAGGGTAACCTAATCACCGAATATATTATAGTTTTAACTAAGTAGACTAACTACAAAAGTAATGTTGACTCTCTCGGTTTTCTAATTGTAAAATTGTGAATCTTGCCTCAATAAGATTGGAATGCAACTATGTTTTTCTCGAGTAAAAATTCCGATACTCCGCGGCTAATCAAAATAACGATGCAGAATGTTTGAACATGCGTTAATTATCGCTTAACATGTCCGACCAACTCAACCTCAAACTTTCATCCAATCAAATTACTCACTCTTGCTAATTATCCCCTAGAGTCACGAGCTATTCACGCGATTTTAGGCAAATCGTGCGCGTGCATTTATGAAGAAAAGCGACAGCGAGAAAGAACGTGATTTAGTGAGATAATTTGTGTATCACGTGACCTGATGACAATAGTTGAGTAATTAATTGCTTGAGGAAATATTTAGTAATGATTTGGGTGTTAGAATATGAGACCGGGTTCGAATCCCCCGGGGTTTAAAAACAACATCTGATAATGAAGTAATAATCAATAAGGCGTATGAATACAACAAGTTTTTCTAGCTTATTAACAAGACATGTTGCACTTGTATTGTCTCGTTACAAGTATGCCTTGGATTGATAAGATTCTCGAACATTCAGAACACTTCTCACTATGATAACGTCAATAGAGACTAGTTAATCGAGTCTATGACATGTGTACACGTCGATAATTACCCCTATGAGTTGGTATCTGAAGGCGAAACAAGCATGTTTTTATTTCTTAGCTGATAACAGTCACTATACATAATTCTTTAACATAACTGTACATAGTGAAAGAGTCATATGCGCCGAAATATCACAATATCCCCCGATAGAGAACTGAAAATTGGTTACGATGGTAACATTATAAAGTCCACATGCTACTATCTTCAAGGAGATATATCCATGTCATATACAATCGTCTTGACATAGCGTGCACGTAATGGACGTAGTGTATAGTCAGACTTGTATGTATGTCCCACAAGAGCGTCATTATGTCCCGACAAAAGAAATATATCATTGAGTTTTCGTTCTAAACCATCCACAAGTTTTAACGTAAATTGCCACAGCATTCCTCCAACAAGAGAAACCAAAAGATCAGTATATACATAAGATATATAATATACGGAATTTAAAAGTGCTTGATTTACTCTGATGTATTTGGGAGGTTCCTTTATATTTAGATCAAGACACATATTGTTGCTGAAGTACATGTGACAGTAGTCTGATTGCTTATCACGGGGTTGGAAATATAAGCTAGATTAAATACAAATCTTATTGAATCTGACACGAGGTTAAAAACCTTCTGGGTGTGTGGGATTATACATGTATTAATTGATAATATCAAGTATTAAATGATTTACCACAGATATCACTATAAATACTGTAATAGTCTCACCCCGTCCGCTATAAAGTGACTCACGACTAAAAACCTTCTGGGTGTGTGGGATTATACATGTATTAATTGATAATATCAAGTATTGAATGATTTACTACAGATATCACTATAAATACTGTAATAGTCTCACTCAGTCTGCTATAATTTGACTCATGAGTGAAAACCGCTCTGTGAGATTATACCCTATTGTACATATCAGCTCTATACCTGTAATTCGCTGTCCTGGTGTAAATCCACTCAATAACAATCTACATTTTCCAGTCCTTTTATTAATTACTGGACTGTTTGACGTAAAACCCCATTTCTTTCTGTGTTAGCAATGGTCATATCTTAAGAGTAGAAAATTTTGCTTGCCTCAATAATATAGCTGTTTTAATGCTTACGACTCTAATAATTTTACATTCATTCCCTTAAACAAATCGTGTTCGAGAGATCTCTAAAACACACTTCCGACACCATATAAGATGATAACATCCATCTTTTATGCCCTTAAGATCTTATATCATAGCTGTTATAATGCTCATAACTCCCTTAAACCAATCTTATTCAACAGACCATTCTATCTTTAACCAATCTTGTTCAACAGACCATTCTATCTTTAACCAATCTTGTTCGACAGGCCATTTTATCTTTAACCAATCTTATTCAACAGACCATTCTATCTTTAACCAATCTTGTTCGACAGACCATTCTATCTTTAACCAATCTTGTTCGACAGACCATTCTATCTTTAACCAATCTTGTTCGACAGACCATTCTATCTTTAACCAATCTTGTTCGACAGACCATTCTATCTTTAACCAATCTTGTTCGACAGACCATTCTATCTTTAACCAATCTTATTCAACAGACCATTCTATCTTTAACCAATCTTGTTCGACAGACCATTCTATCTTTAACCAATCTTGTTCAACAGACCATTCTATCTTTAACCAATCTTGTTCAACAGACCATTCTATCTTTAACCAATCTTATTCAACAGACCATTCTATCTTTAACCAATCTTATTCAACAGACCATTCTATCTTTAACCAATCTTATTCAACAGACCATTCTATCTTTAACCAATCTTGTTCGACAGACCATTCTATCTTTAACCAATCTTGTTCAACAGACCATTCTATCTTTAACCAATCTTGTTCAACAGACCATTCTATCTTTAACCAATCTTATTCAACAGACCATTCTATCTTTAACCAATCTTATTCAACAGACCATTCTATCTTTAACCAATCTTATTCAACAGACCATTCTATCTTTAACCAATCTTGTTCAACAGACCATTCTATCTTTAACCAGAGATCTCCTACACAATGTTTGCATGATGAAAACAATAAAACATCCTGATATAATAAATAAAATAATTAGTGAAGTATTCCATCATCCTGATGATTAGCCGTTGTCAATTTATTATAGACCGATTCTTCACCTAAACTTTTCATGTTAATTCAACATAATTACAACCTTACCAATGATCTACTCATAAAGAACAGAATGATTTCACAGACTTTCGCTCTTTAACTTGTGTCTCAATGTATTTATGTGGTAGAACATTTCTACACCTTTACACCATATGTTATTTCAATTTATAACCAAAACACGAATACATATACATCGCTTTCATTGTTACAACTTCAGATAAACACGTCACACCCGAAACCAGAAAAATTAGAGACAACAGGTTCCCTCTAAATAAGGAGAGTTGTAAAATTCATTGGGATTGTAAGAGATTTTCTGAAATTTGTATGTATATCGAATACACTGATAACACAAATATGCACAATTCCACTAGAACTAAGTGTTTGACAAAGTAATTGCATAAGAATTAGTGACGATTAGAAAACCTCTTTACAATCCCTTTTAAAATATAAATAACTTTACAATAGGAAAACGGAAAACACGTGTATATATAGTCAAGGAGTTATTTACTTCACTTCTGCATTTCATGGTTCGAAAGAGTATCATTTTTTTTATTTATTTCGATCATGGAATTTGGTGTTGCTGTTGACAGCTAAATTTTCATTCTTTGAAGTTTTCTGATTTCTACAGGCTATTGTTACTGGAATAAAGTTCCTCTCAACCTTGTACAGATCTATTCGCTGGGGACTATCTGAACGACGTTTCCGTACTTCACAAACCTAATAATGTTTTTTGATCGATAGTCTCTCACCAAGCAGAACTTTTCGGAATATTTCAATACGCTCATGCTGAACTTTCAATTCCGGGCGGAATTGTCCAAAATAGATAACTATTCATCATTAAGTCACGTGACTATCATAACCTCTATAATGTCCATCAGTGCGGTACAGTAATAGGCTTTGCACTTAAGACAGTTTGGAATCGGAAGAAGAGCAGACTTATGCCATTGTCTTTAAGGGTTTCCCTCCTTATCCACTTCATGGTATTGCTCGTCTGTCTTCATCATCACAGACAGGCGCAGCAAAAAATGTGAACTGTTGAAAGCGAAATTGAAATTGTGCAAATAGAAGCTATAAGTGTACCATTACATATAAATAAACAAGAGAAACGACTTTTTATTCCCTATAAGAGTATATAAATAACTTTACTCTGTGTCTACTAAACCAAATCCAACATCAATAAATGCCGCTCGTTTGATGTTTACCGACAATTAAATTTGACTAGAAATAACTAGTAGAGATATAAGTAAATTGAATTTCTTTTTCTTTACATCAATTATAACTCCATTTTTATTTTTCTATTGGTTATGATTTCTTAACTGGAGTCAAGATAGCTTTTCTAGACTTTCTATGTATTTGGGGATACTTATAGCTTTTATTTGCAAATTTCTGATTCTTTTCCCAATCTTAACCATTCGCTCTAAGTTTTGAGATGGCTTTATATCATTATGCATCTCGCGACAGTCGCTTAGGTGACCGGTGTCTGACGGTGATATTCTTGTCTTAATGGACAATAATTTTCATGATACAGGTATTTCTAATGGGACAAAATGTCCATGACAATGGCGACGGAATGAAAAACGAATATTTGAACGCCATTGAATAGATAATCACTATCGATAGCGCTAGGCTAGGGAAGGGGGTCGGGGAAAGTATGGCTTAAGAGAGAGCTCCTAATGGACTGAATCCTGAATTTTTGATCAGACTTCAATATATATATCAAAACAGACGAAATGAAAACAGGATATTCAAAGTATCAATCAAGACAGATTTATCATCGATAGGGCAGGATGTGAGGGTAGGAAAAGACAACCAGTATGACAAAGAGACCCCTTAAGCCCAATTCCCTGATCAGATATTAGACATCAATATCAAAAACATGAAATGAAAGGTGATAGGACAGGGAGCGAAAGCGTGAGGGTCGGGGAAAGACCACCAGTTTGATTGAGATATCCTTATGCACTTTAGCTTAATGCCTTCATCAGATAAAATACATTAATAACCATTACAAAAAACACATGAAAGGAGAGATTTTTGAACACCAATCAAGACAGATCCATTCCGGATGGAGAAAGAAGCGAGAGCGCGAGGGTCGGGGTCACAACCCAAGCGACTCTTAATCGGTATCTGTAATGTATTTTATGTAAATTATGGAGAGTGGTACACTACGGTATAATAGGGGGGACGTGGGGATATCTCTCTCGATTACTGATACCCCTTTTTACCAGAATAAAGCTTTTTTTCTAATTCATACATGGTTTTAAAGTGACGGGTATGGAATAATTCGCGGTCCAAGACAGTCCAAGACAGATGACCTTGAACAGAAGGTCAAATTTGTTGACAATGTAAACAATAATAAAGAAATAAAATAATTATTGTATGACATGGTCGTGTTTGAATTAATTCTCTCGTGACATTCGGTGAGCTCATCAATCAAACTCGGCCTTTAATCATAAAACACCAACCAAACTTCACCATACTTGCATTATTAATTACATGGATTTTGTCTAGAAAAATCTTTCAACATGTTTTTAACAAAGGAATATAGTCCTTCTAATATTAACTGTACCAACTGATTGGGTTCGAATTCGCTAATAACTTTTTAAATCTAAAATCCGGCATATAGTTCTCCTACAATACAACAAAACTGTAGAAATTGTTACTTCATAAGCGCTAGGAATATAAAGATCATCCTTTTCGTTTATGGTTTTATATTTAAATGAATAAATGCTCTTCAATATCTTATAAAAGGAGGCGAAAATCGAGTCCTGTGGGTGGGATTGGAGAAATGTGATCTCGAATAAATGGTCTGAAAACGTAGTTGTAATATTCTATAGTCCATATAAAGTGTAGGCCTACAGCAGGTCCGTAGCTAGCCCAGAGTCTGAGGGAGAGGGGTTAAATATTTTGAAGAGCGACTCAACAAGTCATTCAAGTCGTCTTAATTTTTCTCCCTAGCTACGAGCCTGGTGTACAGTATAATACTATACGATATTGTGAACACTGAAACAGAATACCTCGATCCTGAACAAATATTCTTGCCTCAGTGATATGACGTTTGAAATCTTTATTCCAAAACCTCAAACGTTATGTTATATTATATATGTATTTTCCTATCAAAGGCCACTTTGTTGCATTTAATTGAATAATTATGCAAATCATCCTGGTGAGAAAATCTTGCACATAATGGCTCCTTTTTATGCAACTTTTCTCACGGTGAAAGATGAATCCTTTAATGAGTTTTAACACAACTAAAAACATATTATCACCTTTACATTCTAAACTAGAAAAAATACAATAAAGCCAAAAGTAAATTAAGAAAAAGCATGATATTTTTTAAAAGGTGTATAAAGTTGCAATGTGTGCATGGCCCATGCGATGAGGTACGGGCATAAAACGTCATGCAAGATTATTTTTCATAATGGCAAGTTAATGTGCATGGTAAGCAAATTTACAGCTGTTTTAGGGTAGGTAGAGCACAGATGATGGGACAAAAACATTCATTCAAATGGGGTCACCAAATATGAAATAACGAAATATGTAATATGAGTTTGGTGACGCCTTAAGTCTTGTATCAAAAAAGCCCCAAATTTAAATCTAATTTTATTGTGCTCTATAGGCACCAAGCTCTTTATGAAATTGTTAAATTTAAAATACTTGAAACTTTTGGTATTTCATTGCGTCAGATTCCGCTTATCTAAGGTCTTGAATATTACAAAGGGTGTAAGGGTTCGAAACCTCCCAAGTGTTGAATATTGAAAGAGTGAATCTTGATCTTGGGTGATAATAGATAACAGTCTTCCCACCTTCTTTGACAGTAGGCGTATTGTGTCAAACAGTTCGAAAATTCAACGATTATCTAAAATCTTAGTATTACGGTGTACAATGGGTATCGGTGTTCGCAAGAGTTTCAACAATTAGGGGAGTATGGTGTGAAAGGGTTCGAAACTATAAAGGAACAGTAACATTGTTACAACTTTAAGGCTATCTAAAATCTTGATCTGCAATATTTATCAGTTATTGAATGTAAAAAGTTTTGGGCGTGGTGTGTCAAAGGGTTCGAAAGTCTGAACGATAGTGAAATAGTTACAATGTTGCATGTTTAAGAACTTGATATTTTGAATTGTGGTTTTATGTGTCAAGGGGTTCGAATCTTTATAAGTTGGAACAGTAACTGATATAATAATTTTTAAAAAATACAAGAACTAACGATCCGAAGTTCAAAACGAAACCCAAAATCCAAAATAACAGCTTGGCAATATTTTGGTAGCAGATAATGAAGGAATATGTATTTTCTCTTATTGTAAAATTTTCTGGAATTTTTTCTACCAAACATATCGGTGAAGAAAAAATCAACTTACGAATCTGATCTCCGGTTCTCTCTTCAATAATTCAATAATCGATAATCCAAAACACAAATCAATCACATAAAATAATAGAATCACAACGTTTCGGAGTGAATACACTGACGCCATTGTCCTATTGCACTGATACTCCTTTAAAAATAATGTACGATTCGGGATCTCATCACTAGAAAACTACTGCCAATTACAAACTGCAATCTAAAAAATAAAATGCAAGTTAGATGAAATGGTATTCAGTAATTAGTACAACAATGTTGATGATATCGCAACGTTTCGGTAGAATTCTTTTAACCGTTATCAATTAGTTCAGGTATGAAATGAATTATATCAATGAAATTGACCTATTACAATCAGGAGAGAAGGGGCGGGGGGGAGGGGTGGTGGGGGGTTTGTCTCACAGGCTTCACTTGCCATATGTAAAATATGGGGGAGATAAATTTTCTACCAATAGTATTTGTATGGTAACAACGTTTCAACTATATTCCCTTAATACATATAATCACAGTTGTCCCAATGTTTGATCTCGTACCTCTCTCCACTCTAATGGAATCAAATCGAAACGTTGCTATATTAATGAAATCGGTTTAATTTCGTAGTTTATTTAAAGATGATGAAAGTAATTATATGATATTCTATTGAGTCAATTTATAATACAAGAATTTATTTTGAGTTTAGTGAACTATAGATAGAACTCTACGTCTCTTCTCAACAGTCTTATTTATTATGGTTGTGTAGCTTGTGTGGGGGATGGGAGGGGAGGGTTATAATCACCTAAGCAGATGTTATATTAATGAAGGTAATAGCTATAGCGGACACAGTTATTAGCGAGTTACATTGTTGTACATTTCGGGATATTTTTATTTCGTTGTAGACAAACTAGAAGTCTGATATTCATCCTGTAAAATATATTGGATAGCGGATATTGTGCAGAATCACTGAGAAAGTATTTTTTAAAAACTAATTCAATCCCAAACAAATGTGCTGACTATATCTT
>NW_008710892.1:481605-483852 GCF_000327385.1 Lottia gigantea | reverse complement strand
TTTCGCTCTTTAACTTGTCTCAATGTATTTATGTGGTAGAACATTTCTACACCTTTACACCATATGTTATTTCAATTTATAACCAAAACACGAATACATATACATCGCTTTCATTGTTACAACTTCAGATAAACACGTCACACCCGAAACCAGAAAAATTAGAGACAACAGGTTCCCTCTAAATAAGGAGAGTTGTAAAATTCATTATAGGGATTGTAAGAGATTTTCTGAAATTTGTATGTATATCGAATACACTGATAACACAAATATGCACAATTCGACTAGAACTAAGTGTTTGACAAAGTAATTGCATAAGAATTAGTGACGATTAGAAAACCTCTTTACAATCCCTTTTAAAATATAAATAACTTTACAATAGGAAAACGGAAAACACGTGTATATATAGTCAAGGAGTTATTTACTTCACTTCTGCATTTCATGGTTCGAAAGAGTATCATTTTTTTTATTTATTTCGATCATGGAATTTGGTGTTGCTGTTGACAGCTAAATTTTCATTCTTTGAAGTTTTCTGATTTCTACAGGCTATTGTTACTGGAATAAAGTTCCTCTCAACCTTGTACAGATCTATTCGCTGGGGACTATCTGAACGACGTTTCCGTACTTCACAAACCTAATAATGTTTTTTGATCGATAGTCTCTCACCAAGCAGAACTTTTCGGAATATTTCAATACGCTCATGCTGAACTTTCAATTCCGGGCGGAATTGTCCAAAATAGATAACTATTCATCATTAAGTCACGTGACTATCATAACCTCTATAATGTCCATCAGTGCGGTACAGTAATAGGCTTTGCACTTAAGACAGTTTGGAATCGGAAGAAGAGCAGACTTATGCCATTGTCTTTAAGGGTTTCCCTCCTTATCCACTTCATGGTATTGCTCGTCTGTCTTCATCATCACAGACAGGCGCAGCAAAAAATGTGAACTGTTGAAAGCGAAATTGAAATTGTGCAAATAGAAGCTATAAGTGTACCATTACATATAAATAAACAAGAGAAACGACTTTTTATTCCCTATAAGAGTATATAAATAACTTTACTCTGTGTCTACTAAACCAAATCCAACATCAATAAATGCCGCTCGTTTGATGTTTACCGACAATTAAATTTGACAAGAAATAACTAGTAGAGATATAAGTAAATTGAATTTCTTTTTCTTTACATCAATTATAACTCCATTTTTATTTTTCTATTGGTTATGATTTCTTAACGGGAGTCAAGATAGCTTTTCTAGACTTTGTAAGTATTTGGGGATACTTATAGCTTTTATTTGCAAATTTCTGATTCTTTTCCCAATCTTAACCATTCGCTCTTAGTTTTGAGATGGCTTTATATCATTTTGCATCTCGCGACAGTCGCTTAGGTGACCGGTGTCTGACGGTGATAGTCTTGTCTTAATAGACAATAAATTTCATGATACAGGTATTTCTAATCGGACAAAATATCCATGACAATGGCGACGGGTTGAAAAAAGAATATTGATCACTATCGATAGCGCTAGGCTAGGGAAGGGGGTCGGGGAAAGTATGGCTTAAGAGAGAGCTCCTAATGGACTGAATCCTGAATTCTTGATCAGATAACATACTTCAATATATATATCAAAACAGACGAAATGAAATCAGGATATTTGAAGTATCAATCAAGTTAGATTTATCATCGATAGGGCAGGATGTGAGGGTAGGGAAAGACAACCAATATGACAAAGAGACCCCTTAAGCCCAATTCCCTGATCAGATATTAGACATCAATATCAAAAACATGAAATGAAAGGTGATAGGACAGGGAGCGAAAACGTCAGGGTCGGGGAAAGACCACCAGTTTGATTGAGATATCCTTATGCACTTTAGCTTAATGCCTTCATCAGATAAAATACATTAATAACCACTTTAAAAAACATGAAAGGAGAGATTTTTGAACACCAATCAAGGCAGATCCATTCCGGATAGAGAAAGAAGCGAGAGCGCGAGGGTCGGGGTCACAACCCAAGCGACTCTTAATCGGTATCTGTAATGTATTTTATGTAAATTATGGAGAGTGGTACACTACGGTATAATAGGGGGGACGTGGGGATATCTCTCTCGATTACTGATACCCCTTTTTACCAGAATAAAGCTTTTTTTGTAATTCATACATGGTTTTAAAGTGACGGGTATGGAATAATTCGCGGTCCAAGACAGTCCAAGACAGATGACCTTGAACAGAAGGTCAAATTTGTTGACAATGTACA
>NW_008710892.1:477016-477393 GCF_000327385.1 Lottia gigantea | reverse complement strand
TACCCCCCCCCCCCCCCCCTTCACTCTCGGTGTCCAATTCTCTCAAAACAACTTACCTTACGGCAATGTCCACTGCATGTTATTCAGCTACCAGTCCCAGTCTGTCTGAGAGTAATATTACTCCAATAGATCAAAGACGATGGTAATATTCCGGACGATTACCCATTGTTAGGATAATACTGTTTATTAAAACTCATTCAACAAATGATGGAGATGTTCTGGTATTAATCAGAAGTTTGGTTGGACGGACTCTCCCGGGATACCACTGTATAGACCAGACTGGTACTGGTCTCTGAAACTAGCCACCCTAATCTAGCGTCTTACACTGTCTAGTCTCTAACCACAATTAGCGTAGAATTAAATTTGTTCTCTCATTT
>NW_008710892.1:464424-465863 GCF_000327385.1 Lottia gigantea | reverse complement strand
CTGGATTAATTTAAAAGCTTCAATGTCGAAAATTTTGAAATGAGGTCTGAAGTTTAATTTGTTAATTTGGACTTGATTGTTGTGGCGTCTTTATCCATGAAAAGTGAATGGCTTACAAGTGCGTGTTTGATTCTGTATTGTCGCCTATCTTTTCACTAATTCTGTATCAAATTATCATCAAATCATATAAAATTTGATGGTTTTTTTTCACCATGCAGCTACCCAAAGCGTCATGTTTTGTGTCGTTTTATCAAGTTTCTATTTTTGCGTCAAAGTAGACGTTCTGAAACATTGTTACGACGTAATCAATGAGGTTTTATACAATTTACCATGGCATAATCAATCAAGTTGTTATAATTGACCTTGAAATAATCAATGAGGTTTATACAATTTACCGTGAAGTAATCGATGTGGTTTTTACAATTTACCGTGAAGTAATCAATGAGGTTTATACAATTTACCGTGAAGTAATCAATGAGGTTTATACAATTTACCGTGAAGTAATCGATGTGGTTTTTACAATTTACCGTGAAGTAATCAATGAGGTTTATACAATTTACCATGAAGTAATCAATGAGGTTTTATACAATTTACCATGAAGTAATCAATGAGGTTTATACAATTTACCATGAAGTAATCAATGAGGTTTATACAATTTACCATGAAGTAATCAATGAGGTTTATACAATTTACCGTGAAGTAATCAATGAGGTTTATACAATTTACTGTGAAGTAATCAATGAGGTTTTATACAATTTACCGTGAAGTAATCAATGTGGTTTTTACAATTTACCATGAAGTAATCAATGAGGTTTATACAATTTACCGTGAAGTAATCAATGAGGTTTATACAATTTACCGTGAAGTAATCGATGTGGTTTTTACAATTTACCGTGAAGTAATCAATGAGGTTTATACAATTTACCGTGAAGTAATCAATGAGGTTTATACAATTTACCATGAAGTAATCAATGAGGTTTTATACAATTTACCATGAAGTAATCAATGAGGTTTATACAATTTACCATGAAGTAATCAATGAGGTTTATACAATTTACCATGAAGTAATCAATGAGGTTTATACAATTTACCGTGAAGTAATCAATGAGGTTTATACAATTTACTGTGAAGTAATCAATGAGGTTTTATACAATTTACCGTGAAGTAATCGATGTGGTTTTTACAATTTACCATGAAGTAATCAATGAGGTTTATACAATTTACCGTGAAGTAATCAATGAGGTTTATACAATTTACCGTGAAGTAATCAATGAGGTTTTGTACAATTTACCGTGAAGTAATCAATGAGGTTTATACAATTTACCGTGAAGTAATCAATGAGGTTTTTACAATTTACCGTGAAGTAATCAATGTGGTTTTTACAATTTACCGTGAAGTAATCAATGAGGTTTATACAATTTACCGTGAAGTAATCAATG
>NW_008710892.1:422251-464374 GCF_000327385.1 Lottia gigantea | reverse complement strand
GATTTACCGGTAATCAGTGGTACTACTGTGGTATAAGAGAGTGTTTGGAAGGGGGGGGGGGGGGGGGGGGTACAGTAGGGGCCACAGACAGGTTTGTCTCACAGGCTTCACTTGCCATATGTAAAATGATAAGATGTAAATAGTGTTATTTTGTGATCAACTGAACTGATCACAAAAAGTAGTGATAACTAGACCAATTAGGAGGGGCTACGCCTCGTTATGTGGAAGCCTAGATTAGTAATGACTGACAGTCATTATGCAAAAACCAAACCTCTGTCTGCCAAATTCAGTAGTCATTCACCTCGACAATCATTAAATATTATTATAATCCACCATTATCTTCAATCACTCGTAACCATTCTTATAGCTTAGTTGTCGGATTAACTATTTCCAGAGCAGGTGTTTCACAGACGTGATCGAAGATTTTTTTTTATGTTTTTCTGTTTCAAGCTGGATGACATTGGTCATTTGACCAGAGTTGCTACAAGTTGCGTACGAACACCATGTGAGATTACAAAACTTTTTATCATGGGTAGAAATCTTCAAAAGGTGTTCAATACATCATGTAAAAATATTATTGTATAATTATTAACCCACGTGATCAGACCCTATATAATACACTCGAGAGTTTCTGGGGTGAATTTATCAGCTCAATTTAGATTACAGTGATAATATATTAATATACTTTTTATACCATCTTAGTTTAATAAACACTTTATAAACTATTGGTTATAGGTGAAACGTATCGCAAAACGATATACTGTTCTGTAACCTTCTCAAATTGGGTTTTACATCCTATCGCAGTATACCTTGTTGAAATGAACAATTGTGCTGTATAATTTTGAAGTTTGGCTATAACTGAAGTTTAACGCTCAATCCTGCGACCTGTACGACAGTGTATGAAAAATGTAAAACAAGATTGTAAATGATATATGTTTTCCTGGCCATCCTTGAACTAATATTATATATTATATGAATCATTGTAACATCTCAGGGATCTCATAATAAATTTCAGTTACATGCTTGCTTTGTTACCGATACAACAGAAAAGAGCATCGACTTTAGTTTCAGTGCTATAGATAAATCAGTACTGGTTCGACTGAAACAGACTAACACTTGTACCATTGTTAAAACTAACAAAACATTACTAAGCTAACCAGAACTTGTAAATGAATAGTCCTTGCTTCAGACCTAGGCCCGTGCTTTCTATGTGTTAAATGCTCATTTCACCTCAACACTAATTACAGCTTCAGGGTTATTTCATCTCTGTGCTGTGTCTTGTTGGGTGTCAATTTGTTTAACATTTTCCTTGTTAAAAAGTAAGAACATCGTCTTGGAATGAAGAGAAACCTTTAGAACATAAAAATCTTATTTAATATTATCCGACATAAAGATTCAAAACCTACGTACCTATCAATACACTTAACAAATCCTTAGTTTTTAACATCTAAAGTTATCAATATCCGATCTAACTTGTCACAAACATCCAAAACCTTGTTTTTATCCTAATTTTGTTGTTGACTCAAATTCACACTTTCTCACATTAATTACAAAAAGTTAAAAAGTGGTACATTATATCAATGACTGTTAAATTTCGAATGACAAGTAGATCGCTTTCGTACCGGTGTCTCGGTTTTGCCTACTTGTATGACCAACCAAGCATGGCGTTATATAGACTATTATACCAGTCAACCAACCGTTAAACTTCTTACTTATAACACCGAGTTGGATTCTAATTGTTGGTTGACTTGACATAATGTAAGATGGTGTAAGAAAAACTTTTAAAAGTAGTCTTAGTCGAATGCAGGACCGTAAATAACTTACAAGCACACTCTCTGCGAGGCTGAGTCCAAAACCAGGATTCGGCGTCTGTATATATGCAAGTCATAAGGTTCCAATTTTTCATACATTTTGAAATAAAATTTAATCGTTAACATACTACAAAAAGACCCCACTCCACCTAACAGAAGTCAAGAAACTATGTTTTTTAAGTAATTTTTGGCATAAAACAGCATGTTTTCTGCCATGGTTCTAGCGTGGTTCTTGAAGTTTGTGGACAAGGAAATTTAGAAACGTCTGAAGCACCCTGCTTCACTCTCTTGTCGTGTAATTAGTTTTTATAGGGAAGAAGGAGGGTGACATTGTTCATTTTGAGGGGTTAAAACAATATATTGAAACCCTAGGGGTTAATCTGGAGTCTTTAAAACGATGGGAAAATACAAACACTTTACGTAGGTTACGTAGGTGAACATGTCCGTATGACACCCCCCCCCCCCCCCACCCCCCACTAAAAAAACATTAGTGATGTATGCAGCTCATATCTTAAAATATATGTTGTTTAACTCTTGATGACAGATCCAGACTTAACTCGTCTAAAACATTTTTTCATCTTGTGAAATTTAAAATCCCAGGGGTCCAAAAATGTCCCGAGGGATGAGGGAGTTTATTGTTTTGTAATTAGAGTAACAACTGATATACAAGCTGTACCAGTGTTTATTTGAGAGGAAAAGACACTTGGGGCACTCAAAAAACAATAGGGGTAAAGTCAATAATTACATGGGTCGGGACAATAATTGTAGGGTCGGGGTAAGTGCCACTTTACTACAGTCATCACCATTAGTCCGTCTGTGGGGACAGCTCAGGGGTATACGAAAGGGGGACTGGGGCTAAGTTATTTTGGGTATGTCAAATGAAAATCTTTAGTGCGTCTGTTAGAATTGAAATAAGTTTTCGTTTTTTTGATTAAAATAGCATCTTTCTTAAACATTCATTTTTATGTTTTCCGCTAAAATAAACTCCATACGATTTTAATTTTCTGAAAAAAATATCTGATTTTTCTGAATTTACCCACAAAAAAATAAAGCCTTAAAACTCAATTTATCCTAAATACATTTATTATTAAAAATTATTTCAAAAATTGTCTACTCGATTTCCAATTTGAATAAATTTCGTAAATTTTAATCTTAAATTTCTTATACAAAAAATAACTGAATAAATGGAAAAAAATTGAAAATCATACAAAATTTGAATTCGGTGATTTTCATACAAATTAAATCACCTGCTCTAGAAATATGTAAATTAGATTTCTATATACTTTATTGTGTTATTTGAAAACAGTTTAAAAG
This sequence comes from Lottia gigantea, assembly GCF_000327385.1. NCBI lineage: Eukaryota > Metazoa > Mollusca > Gastropoda > Lottiidae > Lottia > Lottia gigantea. The sequence goes on along the minus strand of NW_008710892.1, from coordinate 461,249 downwards.
ATAAAACAAAACGACGCAAAGTAAGATGATGAACACATGAGAGTTTATATTTGCCTGTCGTCACTTTCGGCTATGTGGGCAGGGGCTCAACTACTATAGGAACTGGTTAAACCTAATCCACTGCATGGCCTCCGAACATCTAGTTGAGCCTTTTAGGTGGAGATTTGAGACGAAACAGCACATTTTCAGTTTGAAGAGTGTTTTTTTAACTTTATGTTATATGGTATATTCTCGCGGAATTTTCAAGAGAGTTGTCGCTAGGAAAATGGTATCCGGGAGAGGAAGGGGTCGGGGTTTTGAGGTATTTCTCCGCGAGGGCACCTCCTTTAACTACGGGCCTGATTTGCAAGTGAATTAATCAAGGACCCTGTACCTTTAAGTGAATGAAAATTATAAAAAATATCATTTAAATCTTCTATTAGATAAATATTTGTCAAAGTGACATATGGTGAGCGAGGGCACGCGCATTAAATAGATATTTAACAAAAAAATTAATACATATAAACCTTCACAAGAAAAGAAATTTGAAAAAATGGATAAAAAAGATGAAAAAAAAATGATAAAAAAAGATAAAAAATAATTTAGAAAATTTCAAAATTTTCTTTTAAATCGGTTTATTTACATAAGAGAAATTTGAATGGAAAGAGATATTGAAATAAGATTTTAATTATTTTGAAATCCGCATCGTAAGCGTGAGTCAGAGTTAATTTCTAAAGATGTTTTGAAAAACCTAAAGTACAAAGCTAGTATAAATGTTGTGTTCACTCACTGAAACGATGGTTTTACCATTTATTCGAGTGAAAAATGATAACAATCTACAACGTGATATACTTAGATGCGTATTTTCGTAATATTTCTAAAGATGAATTCCGATTTTATATAAGTTATGAAAAGTTGACTAATGGCCGATGTTCTTGGTAAAAGTCTAATAGTGTGTTCAGAGGACTCAAGTTAAGACAGCTTAACTAGCAACTGTTCTTTGAGCACGGTTTTTTGATTGTCTGAACGCGACTGGTTAAACTTAAGCTGTCTTAACTTACACCTACTTCGAAGATGGCTTAAAACCTTGCTTGGAAAGTTAAGCCAGCTTAGTTTTGCCGTCTGGACGCTACTGACTAACATTAAGCCGGATATGCCATGTCTGTGCGTGCGCATAGCATTCGTCTTAAAAAATTCCCGCTATTTTTACCTATGTCATAATACGCATGTGTAATGATATTATGACCTCTGAACTCCCGATAACTTCCGAGTTAATGTCGAAGCTGGCTTAACTTTTATGTCCTTCTGAACACTCACCTAAAAACAGTTAACCTGGCTCGAAGAACGTTTGATCGTTAAGCTGCCTCAACTTCAGTTGAACGCATTATTAGTTAAATTAAGCGAAATTTTGAAAATTGGCCCGCTGACACACAATACCCCTATCCTGGCATTGTGTGTTCTGCAGAACTATTTTAGGTTCTGCAGAACAATTTTACATTGTGGTTTAGACGCCGCACTGAGATACTGTCGATAGTATCAACATCACTTTTAATAATTAATATTTCACTTCGCGTTCGTTAACAATTAGATAAAAATTGCTAGCAACAGACCAACTTTTAATAAACATCCATCATTTCATGTAAAAGCAAATTGAAGTTAAATAAATATCGAACCCTTACGAAAATGTTCAAAACAATTTCAAAGAAACAAGATACAATTGATTCTCCAAAACACCTATCAAGTTTACATTTGCAACACCAATTCTTACTATCTCCCCCCCCCCCCCCCCCCTTCACTCTCGGTGTCCAATTCTCTCAAAACAACTTACCTTACGGCAATGTCCACTGCATGTTATTCAGCTACCAGTCCCAGTCTGTCTGAGAGTAATATTACTCCAATAGATCAAAGACGATGGTAATATTCCGGACGATTACCCATTGTTAGGATAATACTGTTTATTAAAACTCATTCAACAAATGATGGAGATGTTCTGGTATTAATCAGAAGTTTGGTTGGACGGACTCTCCCGGGATACCACTGTATAGACCAGACTGGTACTGGTCTCTGAAACTAGCCACCCTAATCTAGCGTCTTACACTGTCTAGTCTCTAACCACAATTAGCGTAGAATTAAATTTGTTCTCTCATTTAATATATATTCAAATTGCTTGTCATTGGTGTAAGTAGGTCTTTGGGTCCATGGAAATATAAGGTGGTCGAACAATAGAGTCTGAAACACCGGCTTCTTACAAGCCTCTGATAGCTAAATGGCAATCCGGAAACTTTGAGGATATGTCAGATCCATTACCAAACCATCTCCCAACACCCACCCCTCCCTGACCCCCCACCTTAATCCCCCGTCTCTCCCTTTCCATTACTGAGAAGGGGGCTGAACTGCAGGTGAAAGGTATTGAACGAGATGTAAAGGTAGATAATCTGGCATTTTTACATAATGCTACGTACCACAACTAAATTGTAACAGCCAAGTTCATGTATAAAAAAACAAATGAATTAAAAAAAAAAACGTCGAGGATTGTAAAAAAGGTTTTTATGTGTATCGGTGATATCATGTGGTAAAGAATCCATGTTTTTTCGGAACTCGAAGGTCAGTGTACCCTACTATCGTTGAAACATCAGATAGTTTATTGTGTTGAAGTTCACTACAGGTCTCAGGATTTCAATTTTATTATTTCCGTTTGATATTTCCAAATAATTGCGACAAAATGCTATAAATATCAGATTATAAAACGTAGCGTCAGTTAAACAGAGGATTCTGTCAGTTTAACAGAGGATTCTGTCAGTCAGTTTAACAGAGGATTCTGTCAGTTTAACAGAGGATTCTGTCAGTTTAACCGAGAATTCTGTCAGTTTAACCGAGAATTCTGTCAATTTAACAGAGAATTCTGTATCCAGCTGTAAAGATGAATTTCAGTACTTATCTTGTTTTACTGGCCCTGATATCAGGTAAGCGTTTTGGGTTTTGTTTTTTTTAATAATATTTCAAGTTCCATTTTGTACCTTGAACATTTGTATCCTTGCCCAAGACGTTTGAGAAAGGATCAACCGGTAGACGCTAATGGGATGAACCTAGTCTGTCAACCAATAGGAATGCACACACAAAATCCTCCATAGCGAATGATTGATTACAGGTTGTCCTGCTCTGCTTATATTTGAACGCCTGAACGCCTGTTTTGTTTCAGTTGCAGGGGCCGAGTGTCCGGATGGGGGACCCCTAGCTCTTTGTTTATCCAACCCTTGTACTGTTTGCTCTGCACACCCGAAAGCTGAATGCGTGTAAGTATGGAATATTGGTATATTTCTTTAATTAGATTATATCAATTACAAAAATTAAAGGGACAAGTGCGCCATTTTTTAGAACCAATCATACTTTAGTCTCAGAATGGGATTTTTTTTAGCTGAGCTAATCAGTAATAGTGATAACAGCTCAACCCTAAATCAACCCCCAAAATAGCGCATCTGTCCCTTTAAATTTATGAATTATTTATGTGTATAGGTTTTGGTATAATGAACCCCGAATACTCCAAACCATATTTGCCATTGGTTGATATTTTTTTTTCGTGTTTCAGAGTAAGTTTTTGTGGAAATGACGCCTGTACTGCCAAATATTATGTAGATGGGAAGGAGGTCAAGTGCTAAATATGGTAAGTATATCGTTTTAATAGTGTCAGATTGCGAGGGACTTTTTCCGCCCCCCAGAGGTTGAGAGGTGTCTCTCTTGGGCGATGGCCCAATGGTATACCATCCTAAAAATAGCAATGGTTATTACCTTATGAACAAGAGCTCAGACACGACCGACAAGCGTTTCAGACAGACAGCCTCACCAGGACAGCCACATTTGGAAAAACAAGTTTATTTTCCAATAACGAACCCTACGAGCAAACAAACCTTCTGACGTCCTCCCTTGCCCACCCTTTTTTTAGTTACAGCCTTGTCTTTCTATCATTTAGACGGCTATATTTCTTTATTTCAAGAAAAGGAAGGAAATAATTCCAATATTAGTCATTATGATGTATTTATTTCTAAATGTAAATGAAAAATACTCTAACAATTATCGGCAGGACAGTTTATTCTCCTGAATTTCATTCATTGGGTGTGTACATCTTCTACACTAGTCTGAAAGAAACAAAATAAACTGCTGTAATGAATGTAACGATTTTACTCTCATTTCAGCCTTCATAGCGCCACCTATTATAAAAAATATACATATATTTACCAATCTAATCAGCTTTAACATTTGACCAACTTTCCATTCACAAAAAACTCAGCTGTACAGGCTTTCCTTCCACAGAAATTAGTCCTGGAAAACAAACAGATTCTGTTTATAACAGAAACAGAGACAAGTATGGGTCGCTCTGCAAGATGGTTTATACTCTGTAAATGTCATTCCGATGTCAAGTGCTTTGAAGTATGAGACTAGGGGTCGCTCTGCCGGTACTGAGCAGGTTTCTCCCAATCTTTACAATTTTAAGTTATTACGAACTTAACGTATTTATACCTTGACTGCAATACTCGCCTTTATTGTATCACACCTTCACAATGACAAATTGATGATGGTTTAAATTTCATTCCGATGTCAGTACTTTGAAAGTTGATCTGATACCAAACTTCAATCCCCAACCATCACCAAGGGTATGAATGGGCTGAGCAAGGGTCACAGAATTGTGAATTAAACAGGGAGGGGCAAAGACGGACTAGCCTTAATTCCAGGAGAAGGTGGTGTCGACACCTGTGTTTTACTCGACGCTAATACCTTTCGTATAAAATAGACATCAACTTACTTGCATTTCGCATCTGGGTGAGCTTTACAAGTGGCTTTATCACAAGGGTTGGTTCTACACATTGCCATTGGTTCCCATGGTTTACACATGGCGTCCGTCACTGCAATATATATAGACATAAATAACTAAGTATTTACGACCCGTGCCGCTAAACAAAACCTGAAATCCCAAAACTACATAATGGTGAAACAACATGCGTAACAGCTAATGAACTTTTTATATGAGGAAGTATACCTACCATTTTATACCCCATATTGACCGTTTCATTGGAATCATTTAGAGCCTGGCCACGTATTCTCGAAACGATGTTAGTGCTAGGACATCCTAGAATCAATGTTAGAAGATAAGAACCTAGGACATCCTAGCGCTAAGATCATTTCGAGAATACGTGTGCTGGATTCATTAGCGTTCAAGGGGAGGATGTAAAGTTATGAAGATGTGATACCAACATTGTTGTAGGGCCCTAAAATTTGTATTAAGGTTTTGGTAGAACGCTGAAAACATCTCCAACACATACTCCCTCCCAAAAATATCATGCAACTAAATGATAGCTACTATCAAAACTTTTGATGGGAAACAGGAATGTTTTACTTCCCAAGTCTGTGGCCAATTGGCAGAACCATGACAACGATATGTAGAGGGTCACAAAAATGAGGTACAAATCGATCGTGACTTACCACTTACCATAATCCGTCTAAAAATTAATAAAATATAATACATGTATACTCACCAACAAAAACTGCAGCTAAAATCATTAAAACTTTCAACATTGTATCAAACTGTATTACAGAATATAATTAATTCAAATATATGAATAAGTTAAATCATTTCACCACATGTTGATTTTATAGTCAAAAGTCGCTAGCATCAATCGGTATGGTTTAGAGCTAACATTGTGGACTTCTGGGATGACTGGATCAGGAATATGCCTGACATATAAAGACGACAGTGATGACGTCAACGATATCGCCATGACACCATTGTTGTGGGATATTAGAGAGTTGGCATTATTTTCAGTTTCATGTTTTGAAGCAATATGGACACAAAGAGAGATGCGAAAATAATCCTTATAACATTTTTGATGCAGAGAAATATATGCACTATTTTCTTTTGCGGAATGCGTTGACCGAACAAAAAGGCTCACTAGATCGTAGTAGTTGAGGCCAGTCAGTCTCGTACAAAACATTGCGGGTTGTATAAATGTTAACTAACCAATTATCAATGTAAATGTCATTTAGACTGTTTTTTAATGTCCGGTGATATTCAATTTAGTCCCGCGGTTAATTTGTGTAATCCCGCACCAAATTATTATCATACGAAATCAAACATATGTAGCTCTATTTATCCATTATGGTGTTTCGTTATCAGTTTGATTTCAAAGATAACACATCTCCGATTCCACTTCCTCAACCCAGCCCATTTTGTAGGATGGTGTTTTACGTCGTCAGATATTTGACCAATGAAATCAAGTATAACGTCACTCTTTATTCATCTTCATTATAGACAAGTTATTACGTCTTCATCTTATACCTTGACTGCAATGACCCACTTTCTTGTTTCAAGGAAGGCTGTAAATGAAGCAAGTAAATTTTATGTCTTATTGTTCGGTACCGTATAAAAATATAGAGGTGAAATGTTACATTGTTATTTGTGGTGTAAGATGTTGTTCAAAATCTCATTTCATTTTCATCAAGTTAAGTTAAAATAAAACGTATATATAAAAAGTTATGAAAGGAAGGTCGATGTAAGTTATAATTATATCAGTCAATTATATAATGATGTGATTTTAGTATAGGATGACAATTGACAATATAAATAGAATTGGTAACCATTAGATAGTTTTAGTACATAGACGTCATTTCATTCTTCGTATATTAACTCCATGTACGCCATAAGTTTAGTAACCACAACGTCATTAACCTTGTTAGCCCAACCTCGGTTTCTTAGTTACCACAACGTCATTAACCTTGTTAGCCCAACCTCGGTTTCTTAGTTACCACAACGTCATTAAGCTTGTTACCCAACCTCGGTTTCTTAGTTACCACAACGTCATTAAGCTTGTTACCACAACCTCGGTTTCTTAGTTAGCCATTAACCTGGTTACCTCGGCGTTATTTATCTGATTACCTTAACGTCATTAGCCTAGTTAATGCAACGTCAATTACCTGGTAACCCCAACCTCATTTTCTTGGTTACTTCGACGTTATTTGACTCGTTAACCTGACGTCATTAGCCTGGTAACCGTGTCGTTATTATATTCCAATCCTGTAAACCCTAAAATGGTTACAGAGGTGTAAATTGACAATCATCTATCAGGTTATTATCATATTAACGACAATCATAGAGTCGGATATCAGATAAACAGCTGGAATTATAAAATAATTAGATAGATCAATCTGGCTACATAGTCAGAATATCTAGCACTAATATTATCCTCAGTTACCCTGCACAGAATCAGTACACGAGTTCACTCTGAGTCATGATTGTATACCAGACCACTGTCACTTTCCTTGAGTCACTCTGCTTTTAGGATTGTGAACATCACAAGACCCTTTAAGCAGGTCTGTGTGCTTGTTGTTTTTCTTTTCGTTCCAGGATAGGTTACGAATGTTTTTGAAGCCAATTAAAATTTTAATATTGTAATAATTGTTTTATTGTTTTAGTTTATAGATTGTATAAAATAGGTCTAAATTGTTGGAATAGATTAATAATCGACTTCCAGCCGAGACAGACACAGCACAACCCACAGCATCACAAAAACACTGAACGAGGACTTAAATGGTAAGTTGGTATTCTAGCATGTTATTGGAGGATCAGTGAGTTCGCTACTTGCTCGCTAACCTGAAGGTTGGGCGTTCGATCCAAACATAGGTCTGGTCCAGACGATACTTACAGAGAATCCGATTTCCCTCTGACAGACGGATGGACTTAAATAGCTATTTCTCATTAGAAAATGGGGGTAACCTTTCCGATATTGGACTCAGGGTAGATGATCAAAGCAGTGGCTCATCTAGATGAGTGGGGCCATGGACATATGTGGCTTGGGGCCCCTTCCCCCGGAATTTTTTTTAAACATATGCTCTCCTGCATTTTTTCGGGGGTTGAGCCCCTTAGGTGCTTGAGGCTCGTGGACTTGGTTCAACCATTTCCTTGGATGCTTGGGCCACTGGATTCAAGTAAACTAATTAACTGACCAGGAACAATGTAATAATGTTAACGAGTTAGGTTATATCACAGAGAGATTAGTAACTTAGTATCTTAGTCATGTCAACTCAGATATTTACTACATATTTACCTTTTCTAACCAGTTTCTTGTGTTCGTCAACAAGTTTGATATATCGCCATCTTAAAGGATACAACCAATTCATTTTATGGGTTGTATTTCGTGCTTTTGTCAGTCTTATGGTCAGCCATCATCATAATAGTCAAGGTATTACGTCTTCTTATACCTTGACTATAATGGCTCACTTTCTTGTCTCACGTTTTTCAATGCAGCAATTCGATTGGATTGTAGTGAATACAGCCAATCTGAGCCCTCGACAGAAGACGCATGAAATCGGGGGTTCTGATTGGCTGTTTTGGCGGTAAAATCCAATCAAATCACTGACTGTGAAACAAGAAAGTGGGCCACTGCAGTCAAGGTATAAGATGAAGACGTAATACCTTAACCATTTTGATCCTCAGTTGGCAAACCTTATGTTGCCTCAACAGGGGGGTGTCAGTGAGGTAGTTCGGAGGGGCTGACATTGAAAGACGTCCAGTCGTTCGAATTATACGCAGTGCGGGTCAACAAAGCAGGTTTAAACTAAGACGTAGTTGTTCCTTTAATATTTACTTTGAAGAACTGGCGTAAATCAAGTTGGGTAACAAAATAAATAGATGATATCTTTTCTAAAAACATGATAAACTTTTATACCACATTAAAACATTAGCGTCTGAAGGATTATATCAGCTTTTAGTAAAACTGTAAGTTTTATAACTTTTATAACTATTCTCTGGAATAGTTCTTAAACACTTCTTGAATATTACAACTTATACTTTTATATTGCTATTATAAATATAATATATATAATCAGTAATTATTACATAGCAATAGGTTGTCATGGTTAATTATAACCAACAAAAACAAGTTTAAAGCAGGTACTCTTACAAAGGCTTTCTCAATCTCGAAGTAATTAGAACACGGTCCGGTCAGATAGCCCTGAATTCGTCAGTGGTAGACAAACTTTCAAAGAAACAAAACATCTGATTGGTCGAATTATTTTTCAGGATTAACAAACAATAATACATTTCAGATGATGAAGATGACTATTTTGACTGTTGTTATGGCGATGGTTCTGGTAACCATGGCTACCGGAAGTGCTATTAATAACCAAGTGGTAGGTGAATGTCAGGGAGAGAATGGCTGTCCACTGGTACCCGATGCTATCTGCAGGTAGGTTAAGTGATATTCCAAGTCTTATACTTCGCACTGAGAGTCTTTGTAATTGGGAATATTGCAACTCTTCAATTCTGTAGAGCAAGTTCTTATACTTTTTACAAAAGCTTCACATCCAGGCCACGTATTCTCGAAACGATCTTAGCGCTAGGATGTCCTAGAATCAATATTAGAAGATAAGCAACTATAGGACATCCTAGAATCAATGTTAGAAGATAAGAACCTAGGACATCCTAGCTCAAAGATCGTTTCGAGAATACGTGGCCAGTATTGTAAAGGTCCATTCTTACCCCTGCTAGTTTACGATCACTAACGCCAATTTTTATTACACCAATTTCAGATTCGAGTGCTTCACCTACAACGGACAAAAGGAATGTTCCAACAATTGGTATAAAGATAATGTACGAGTTGGGTGTCACGCTGTTTGATTGGTTAAAAACATTTCACTTCCTTTAATGGTTTTTAATTCAAAATTAACGTCATATAAAATTTGATTTTCAAATAATAAAGAATTATTGAGCATTAGAATGTATTTATTTTCATAGATTAGAAGAGGAATCTTCATTTGGTTGAAGGGTAAGTCGAAAAGTGACTTGGAGTGGAATGTAGTCGACAAACGGTCTACCGTGAAGGTGCTCCTCCACATGTATTCGGCAATCCTTAGCCTTTACCGTAACGTTGAATATGTTGCAGAGCGCTAGATGAACTTTCACGCTAAACCGTTTGCTGCACGTGTTGATACAGCTTTACGGAAACTATCGAGAATTGCCGAATGCTCTTTAGGTTTAAAATGGGTCTTGATTTTCAAAAGGACTCGCATAGCAATTAAACCAGAGCGAAAAATATATTTAAAATGTTTAATTTAATCGGATTTTTAATGATGCTCGCGTGGCATCTTCACCATTATCATTTTTCATTTAACCATACTTGTAGTTAGAGCGATACAGATTGACACTTCTACGAGGAGAAGAAGAAGGCATTATTTTGTCTTATTTCGTCCTTATTTTGTCTTATTTTGTCCTTATTTTGTCTGATTTCGTCCTTATTTTGTCTTGTGGAAGAGGACATTATCTTGTCTAGTGGAAGAGAACATTATCTTGTCTTGTGGAAGAGGACATTATCTTGTCTTGTGGAAGAGGACATTATCTTGTCTAGTGGAAGAGGACATTATCTTGTCTAGTGGAAGAGGACATTATCTTGTCTAGTGGAAGAGGACATTATCTTGTCTAGTGGAAGAGGACATTATCTTGTCTTGTGGAAGAGAACATTATCTTGTCTAGTGGAAGAGGACATTATCTTGTCTTGTTGAAGAGGACATTATCTTGTCTAGAGGAAGAGGACATTATCTTGTCTAGTGGAAGAGGACATTATCTTGTCTAGTGGAAGAGGACATTATCTTGTCTTGTTGAAGAGGTAAGGGTTTTTAAATTGTCTAAATAACTTTTATAGGAATATAGTTTTCTAATTATTTTTTATCAAATAAAGTCCTGATTTTATTGTCGAAGCACGGATTGAGTAATCATTCCACGCCCGTGCAGAAGCTCTTCATAAGATCTTTTCGCAGCATCACGTATCTGGTATTACGACTGGCGTTGCACTGTCTGATTTCTTACAACCTCACTTGAGTCATGGTTGTGGTGGTAACTTTAAACGGAAGTATTCGGTTTCTTCTCGACAGTGAATGCTGGTCGTAAAGCGTCTTTAGTCGTTGATAAGGGATGGGAAAAGCGTCGTTCAGTCAAAAACCAAGACCCCGTGTGATTTCCTATAACCGTAGTTCTGATTTTATTGCAGAACCACCACCATGCTGCGCTATCTTACCAAAGCAGAACTTGATGCCCAGTTCGTGTTGTCCATCATAGCTATTCTGGGAAACCTATTGGTAATGGTTGGAGTTTCAATAAAAACTAGCATCACCAAAACGTATTTCACCTATCTCCGAGGTTTGTTAGTGGTCGATTGTGTCTATTTCCTAAGTATGATTATTCACTGGAGTTTTAAAAATGAATTGCCTAACTTGTGTCATTTTGTAAAATGGGCTCAAGTCACACCAGTGGCTGGTTCGGTTTGGTTGATTGTGGTCATGATAGCAGACAAAATGTATCGAAACGGCAGGAAGAATGGAAGCAACGCTGTGATTTTCGCCCGCGCAACGTCAATATTTGTTCTTGTAATTGCCGTAATCATTACACTCGTCACGCCATGTTCGGTTTCGCAAGTGGCACAGCGAAGCTTGTCCAAGACAACCGAGTCGACTAAACAATCTACTGATTACGAAGCTTACTTCAGAGAAAACGAAAAGTTGGGACACTGCAGCGCACTTCATACAGTAAGAAAATATTTGTATCTTCTAGAATTTCAATATGCAGTACGACAATACATTATCCAACGAAAGAATTTTCTGGACGAAGTCAAATACAATCAAATTTACGATAAAATGTATCAGAACACTAATCTATGCTCTAAAACGTTAAAATCATCAGCCAGGTCGAACCATCAATCATTTTACCAGATGTCAAATACACGCACGTATTTTTGGAATACTCTGTTAATTTCGGTCCTACCTTCTTCTACCGAGATGTCGCTTCGTGATTGCTGGGATGAACATTACCACAGCAAATTTTCTGTTTGTCGCCTGAACGAAGAAAGTGTCAATGCTTACACTGAACCTTACGTAGTTCGTAACCAATTAACACTCGACACGTTTAGATACTTCATTCAGCTATTTCAAGATCGCAATTCCACTTTTAACGAGATGATTTGGAAGTACACCTATTATGGCCACACATACCAGATTTGTGTTGACTGTTTGTTTGAGATACTAAAAAGAGTCATACTGCATTATCCAGGCGAGGGCTTAGACGGTATTCGGGAAAGTCTGCAGATTGTGCAGATGGGGCTACGGAACTTTCCACAAGAGGAGGAAGTCACCATGGTTCCAGGATTCCAGTCAGACTCCACATCGTCTTTTGAAGTTTCTACAAAGCGAGCTGAACATACTACTTACGTGATGATTGGTGAAACCAGGACATCTTCCTTAATCCAAGGTATAGTGAATGGCATCATACCGTCACTAATGATCATTATCCTTGTGGTTGTTGACATCCTCAAGACTAACAGCCAAACAAAGAGCAACAAAAAATCTGTCAATGTTCCAGAACAGGGAACTGAACAGTCTAACCAATTAAGGCATAGAAAGACTGAACCCTCAAAGCATTCCAATACCGAAGACGGACCGACATTCATACCTTTACATCGCTTGAACATCTGCCCACCACTTAATTTCGAAGCGTCCACAAGCTTTATGCCAATAGCGCCCTCCGCCCCAACAGTTGAGCCCGAAACGGTTTTCGAACCCGATTCTAGATACACAAGCTTACCCTTCACGACACCCCAAAACTGTGAAAATCCTGTTGAAGAAGCTCCAAGTATGATTTTCGAACCGAACCCAGAATACGTTTCGTACCCAGTCATTGCGACTGAGAAACCACAACTAGTAAGTAGCGTTGGGGCCACAATGACATCAAACTTTGATGATCCGCCACGATATTGTGACATTGAACCCATTGGCATTTTTAACATTGAGGGTGAACTGAATCAGAAGAAAGACCACCCACAACATTCTATGGACCAATCTACAGTAACACCAGACCGTGATCTAAGCATAAACCTTAACGATTCATTTGATCAAAGATGTACCCAGTCCTACAGAAACATGGTCGGTAACCATATTGCCACTACTATGAACGGGAAAAGCCAGACGGTGACCAAATCCAATGTGTCCAACCCCAAATGTCCAATGTGGACCGCTATCCGAATTATGAGTGTGCTTCGAGGTCTGTTATTGCTGATGAAATCGGCTGTTGACCTGGTAACGATCTGGAATCCTATGGAATCTGAACCAGAGTTGACCTTCCGCCGCGTCATCTTCTGGAGTTTCCATATCGTTCTTTTCATGACTTGTGCCATTTTTTTGAAATTTTCGAAATCCTTCTGGATTAACTTAAAAGCTTCAATGTCGAAAATTTTGAAATGAGGTCTGAAGTTTAATTTGTTAATTTGGACTTGATTGTTGTGGCGTCTTTATCCATGAAAAGTGAATGGCTTACAAGTGCGTGTTTGATTCTGTATTGTCGCCTATCTTTTCACTAATTCTGTATCAAATTATCATCAAATCATATAAAATTTGATGGTTTTTTTTCACCATGCAGCTATCCAAAGCGTCATGTTTTGTGTCGTTTTATCAAGTTTCTATTTTTGCGTCAAAGTAGACGTTCTGAAACATTGTTACGACGTAATCAATGAGGTTTTATACAATTTACCATGGCATAATCAATCAAGTTGTTATAATTGACCTTGAAATAATCAATGAGGTTTATACAATTTACCGTGAAGTAATCGATGTGGTTTTTACAATTTACCGTGAAGTAATCAATGAGGTTTATACAATTTACCGTGAAGTAATCAATGAGGTTTATACAATTTACCGTGAAGTAATCGATGTGGTTTTTACAATTTACCGTGAAGTAATCAATGAGGTTTATACAATTTACCATGAAGTAATCAATGAGGTTTTATACAATTTACCATGAAGTAATCAATGAGGTTTATACAATTTACCATGAAGTAATCAATGAGGTTTATACAATTTACCATGAAGTAATCAATGAGGTTTATACAATTTACCGTGAAGTAATCAATGAGGTTTATACAATTTACTGTGAAGTAATCAATGAGGTTTTATACAATTTACCGTGAAGTAATCAATGTGGTTTTTACAATTTACCATGAAGTAATCAATGAGGTTTATACAATTTACCGTGAAGTAATCAATGAGGTTTATACAATTTACCGTGAAGTAATCGATGTGGTTTTTACAATTTACCGTGAAGTAATCAATGAGGTTTATACAATTTACCGTGAAGTAATCAATGAGGTTTATACAATTTACCATGAAGTAATCAATGAGGTTTTATACAATTTACCATGAAGTAATCAATGAGGTTTATACAATTTACCATGAAGTAATCAATGAGGTTTATACAATTTACCATGAAGTAATCAATGAGGTTTATACAATTTACCGTGAAGTAATCAATGAGGTTTATACAATTTACTGTGAAGTAATCAATGAGGTTTTATACAATTTACCGTGAAGTAATCGATGTGGTTTTTACAATTTACCATGAAGTAATCAATGAGGTTTATACAATTTACCGTGAAGTAATCAATGAGGTTTATACAATTTACCGTGAAGTAATCAATGAGGTTTTGTACAATTTACCGTGAAGTAATCAATGAGGTTTATACAATTTACCGTGAAGTAATCAATGAGGTTTTTACAATTTACCGTGAAGTAATCAATGTGGTTTTTACAATTTACCGTGAAGTAATCAATGAGGTTTATACAATTTACCGTGAAGTAATCAATGAGGTTTATACAATTTACCGTGAAGTAATCGATGAGGTTTATATAATTTACCGTGAAGTAATCAATGAGGTTTATAAAATCAGCTATTGTTATTATATGTTGTGTTTAATTCCACCTCATGCGAGAAACAAATATTCATTAACCCAATAAGACCAAACAGGTAGGTTGGATATCGCCATTTTATTTCGTTTTATAGGGAAAAATGTACATTTCGTATTGTCATTGTAATGATTGTTGCTTATCAAAAAAAAAAATCTTATGAAATTCGTTTCCAAACCACTGATCTTACGTTGTTAAAGGGATCGTAAAGAGGTTTTCAAGCCTTTGTGAATATATCTGAGAACACTTATAACTTCTCGTCCCAGGTATTTGGTCTGTTTTCACGTTTTCCAAAAATATGAAATCATAATTCCTCAATTACATATTTGCAGTGGCGTTTCTAAAAATCATTCGTGAAGGGGTTGAGTAAGAGTCAAAGAATTGCCATTGGACAATTGCTCTCTATATTCAATGATAAGAAATTTGAAAGTGGGTGAGTGGGCACGGGGGGTGGCAAAGCCCTCCCCATACAGACCCCCCCATACAACCGCCACTGTATATTTGTTGATACTCGCAATGAAGAGTTGACCAATCTGGTGACTAGAATACTCAAAATCATCTCCAGAAATAAGGCTAGACTATCTGACCAGGTCATGACGATACTGTAACCATCCCATACACCATCCTCGTTCTCTCCGTATAAATTCTATAAAGGCCAGACGGTCATTTTGATTCCCTTTAAAGATATAAAGATTAAAGATATTAATCCGGTAACAGAAGAGATTAATAGGCCTACTCTTTGTTATGATTAGCTTAGTTACGTATTATTCAACCGTGGAGATATTTACAGGGCGATAGAAACCACAGTGTTTTAAACTTAACACCGCGCAACTATATAGCTGGTTGAATAATCAAAACTAAAAGAATTCAAATCACATAGCAGACAAGCTTATGACTGAGCTATCTTAATCTCCTAGCACTCTACAAGATTGAGCTAGCCCACTGCCCTAACATTCGACAAGATTGAGCTATCCCACTGCCCTAACATTCGACAAGATTGAGCTATCCCACTGCCCTAACACTCGACAAGATTGAGCTATCCCATTTCCCTAACATTCGACAAGATTGAGCTATCCCACTGCCCTAACACTCGACAAGATTGAGCTATCCCACTGCCCTAACACTCGACAAGATTGAGCTATCCGACTTCCCTAGCACTCGACAAGATTGAGCTATACTACTGCCTTAACACTCGACAAGATTGAGCTATCCTACTGCTCTAACACTACAAGATTGAGCTATCCCACTGCCCTAACACTCGACAAGATTGAGCTATCCGACTTCATTAGCACTCGACAAGATTGAGCTATACTACTGCCTTAACACTCGACAAGATTGAGCTATCCTACTGCCCTAACACTACAAGATTGAGCTATCCCACTGCCCTAACACTCGACAAGATTGAGCTATCCGACTTCATTAGCACTCGACAAGATTGAGCTATACTACTGCCTTAACACTCGACAAGATTGAGCTATCCTACTGCCCTAACACTCGACAAGATTGAGTTATCCTACTGTTCTAACACTTGACAAGATTGAGCTATCCTACTGTTCTAACACTCGTCAAGATTGAGCTATCCTACTGTTCTAACACTCGACAAGATTGAGCTATCCTACTGTTCTAACACTCGACAAGATTGAGCTATCTTACTGTTCTAACACTTGACAAGATTGAGCTATCCTACTGTTCTAACACTCGACAAGATTGAGCTATCCTACTGTTCTAACACTTGACAAGATTGAGCTATCCTACTGTTCTAACACTCGACAAGATTGAGCTATCTTACTGTTCTAACACTTGACAAAATTGAGCTATCCCATTGTCTTAGCACTCAACAAAATTGAGCTATCCCTATGCGGAAACTCGACGAGAGTAAGTTTTCCTTGACAAACAAATGGTATTGGTTTACTCCGGACTGGCTCGCGATTAGGGTTGTATACAGAATGGGGCAAACATGATTCAAAAGAAGTACAACTTTCATACCCTCTACCAGCCTGATTCTATTTCACACTCACTGCATTCTGACATACCAGCCACACGTGTGTACATGTCGTACAAACAACAGACAGACAATATTTGTCAATTTGTGAATTGTATTGAACTTTTTTACCACTGAGTACGAATAACTTAAATCTTATCAAGACTGGATCAAAATTGGAGTATGATACGTTGTATTTTTTTAACTGTTCGTTAGCCGCGATTGTTTTCCATCTGACTGTGTAAATGATATACGAAGATTGAAAATCGTATGAAATTGGAATATAGATATTTTATACCTGCTCATTTGTGACGGTTGTTAGCTCATTATTTGTTTAATGACAAATGTTATAGGTCTATAATGAGGAGGGGATCGCGTCACAAATCAAGTGAGTTCATTTTTAATTTTAAGTATTGGTTCATTAAGGGTTGGAGTTGATTTACAGTTACGTTGTTAGTCCGAGGCCTTTAGGCTGATGTTGATGCCCTGACGTCTGTGGAAAAATTTACCCCATTTCTCACTGCATAGCGTTTTCCTGTCTTCATTAGCTCTATCATGTACAGAAACAAATCCCTTATTGTCTGTCTTATTTACATTTCTGACTTGGGTGATCGGTCTTAAAGTGCCTTGGACTCGGATTCCAATCTCTCTGTAAGTTGAAAAATTGAAGATGCCACGGCTACTGCTTTTAAGACTCGACCCGGTGTCGATTGAGTAGGTGTCGTGGGTTGGAATCTCTTTCATGGAAAGACTATTGACTAATTAGCCTACTTGGAAGTATGGAACCACACAATATTTCTTCCTATAGGGAGAAAGACCCACAGCACTTTATCGCCTCGCAGACGACAATCTATCTTGTTATTGATTGAACTATTCCACCGACATTGTAAAAGGCAAAATAAAAAACGGGAGCAATTAGCCTATGGACAATAGAATAATTAATTGTTGTCTGATAATAATAATTGTATTATGTCCCCTTGAATAAACTATCAATTGTTAACCTGAGAGAATTCATAATAAAGAGATTATACCTAACAGACCTCCAGTTTATAACAGACACCTGTCAAATTACTTTACGACTCCTTTATAATACCTCGGACATTATCTATACCGTCAACAAAACATATCAGTCAAAACGCTAATCCATGTTTGATTGACAGTGGACAAATCAAAACAGCAGGTCGACAATAGTCGGCATATCATACAATGTCTACCTACAAAACAAGAGCTCCGCAAAAATGATTACTGAGGCGGATATGGCTAGATCTGCACTGCATGCTGAATCTTATGGCACGCTTGTATTAGGTGCTCCTCTGCACAACTTACTTTGGTTGGTGGTACTAGGAAGGCAGGCCATGCCCACCCTTAGGGACATTTGTAATAGGTGTCCCACTACACTACTTAACGCGGTGGGTGTCGTTAGTTAGGCAGGTGTTGCCCACTCTTCTTGAATACTTGTATAAGGAGTCTCTACTGTTGTTTCTCGGGCCTCTGTGGTTGCAAGTGTTAGTTGAAAGTAAGGGCATGTTCTCCCTTCTTTTTTACAATTGGTAGACCATAGAACACAATACGACTGGTTAGGAGTTTAACTGTTATAATTACTGTGACGAGTTGTCGATGGTAGGGCAGGGCATGTTCACTTATCTGAGACACCTGAAAGGGTGTTTGTACTATCAAGGAACATCTGACGCAACGGCGACTGTGCGAATGGGTTTATATTCATCCATAAGCTACGACAGTTACATATTATTTCAATTATTGGTATTTTCTATTTTCAGATTGCAATGCCAGTTATACTATGTCCTGTTGCTGACAGAAGGCAGAATGAATCTGAAGAATAAACTTCGTTCCTGCAATTCTAAGGTGAGCTTTGTCGTCTGTAAGATTCTGAAACTACTATTCTACAAACGATACTTGTTAATATGGGGTACCATATTTCCCACAAATGAAACAATCTCGTCCAACCTTTACTCGTCTTATTGACACAATGACAGTTTACTATGGTCAGAATCTCAATTACAGATTTCTCATGAAGTCATGTGATTTTCAAACAGGCCAATTAATATGCTTCTACATACGGTTTGTTTTATAAATATGAACACAAGCAAAAAACTCGTGAATACGGTTAACCCTTAAATATATTGTTAATGTTTTAAATCAGGTGACATATATATGACCTTTTATTTGGTAACTTTTGATCTACATGATAAGGTCTAGCCTACATTTCATTCAACTAGATAACGTTTCGACAATTTACACTGTCATATCGTGAATGGAAGAATACAATAACACCACTAATGTAACCCCTCAGACTACCCTTACACTTGTAAAAGGATTATTTTCATGTTTTATCTAATGCCATTTTATTTCACGACTTTGATCTTTGGCGTTTGATTTTTTTTGAAATCAAAAGAAATATATTGTATTGAGATTAATAATATAAAAAAGTTCAATAAAGTACAAGAATATAAAATAGTTGTTAATAAGTATCTAACTAAGGTGTATAGCGTTTAAAAGTTCTAACTGTAGCGATGTCTTTCTGTATATTTCTAAAAGTCTGAAACAAAAATATAATTACGAGAAATTAAACAACAGCTAAATAGGGGCGAATCTAGAAAAGACGTTTCATGACGTCACTAACGGCAAAGGACGTGATAAAGCATATTTGGCGATTAGCGAAGTCACAAACACATCAGTTTTAGTGGAATTACAGGAACCAAAGACATCTGATTGAAAATTGGAATGGTACCAATTGATGCTATCAGTGTGTCCGATACACATGAAGAATTTAGAAAACATCTTTACAATTTCTTTAAGAGCTAAACAAAGTGTCTCCAGTATTTTTGTTTGGGTAATCTGAAACTATACTTACACAGATAAGCGTATCATCGCCTTCAATATGTCGAGCCATATGAGAGTCACATTCTCCAGATTTAATACCTTTCTGTATCTGTATCAACTTATTGTCTTCAAATGTAAACGTCGACTGAAATGTAAATCATACCATATATTTAGACAAGACAGGTGTAGCTGTGGATAGAAGTGATTCTTTTAAATGCATTTAGAATGGGGTTGGCATAAAACCCAAACCTGCTAACCGGAAGTAAAATATTGCGCGAAAATAAGCATTGCTCATATTATGGATTATAGATTTTTATACAACGGATCAAATTATTGATTATTGAATGTTCCGAATAATGGATTGTCACTTGATTCTACCAACCGACCAATTCCATTACTGCAACTAAAGACCATATACTATTACCTCTCCGGATATACTACTTGTCCCTCCAACGCTACGGGCTTGGTAGCATATAATCAGCTTTACGGAAACTACCGAGAATTGCCGAATGACCCCTACCTTACATTTCCTCCCGTCCATGGTAGTCTCATCTATTTCCTCTCCCAGTTTAAATTTTAAAGTCTGATTTTTAAACGTTGATGTGATATATATTTCCCAGTTGTCGCCGTCAACTCGAATTTCTTCATAATTAGTGATCGAGTTTCCAACTTTTCTCAGAATTACATTTACACCTTTAAAAGAAATAAATATACAAAATAAATCATTTTAGCAAGGAAAGGGACTGCAAGTCAACAAACGTAAATACCAAAATAGGCATAAAGGGATGTAACTCTTATATTGCCGCTCCTACGGGTAAACCGACAACCCCTCCAAACCTCCATTTTACGGTGATCCGTCGGCCTGTCGGTTTTGAGGGGTTTCACTGTATAAGCTACGTAGACTCTCTGGGGGGAATGCCAAGTTAATAAGCCTATAATTGTATAATATATACCAAATAACCGTTATCAGCGTCAGTGAAACTCTCCGAAAGGAATATTGAGTTGATAAGCCCAGAGTCACGAAAGGTGCTCCAGAAGCATGAACATTGTTTACATTTGTATCTGAATATCTGAAGAAAAAAACTTCTATATTACTGATAGAATTTTACAAAGTTTTCATCTCTTACCCATGGATTTCATATATTCGTCGAAATTGTCACTCTTCTCTAACTTCCAATGGCCAACAAACTTTTCTGCCATTTTGATCTGGTGCTGGAATCACTTGAAGTATTTCTAAATGCGAAAATATCAGATTATTATGTATTAGCATTGTCATTTTCCACAACCCAATGCCATTAAAAATCTGATAAAGAATTATTTTCATTTGCTATGAACGTTATATACAACGTTATTTCCCTTTGCTATGAACGTTATATACAACGTTATTTCCCTTTGCTATGAACGTTATATACAACGTTATTTCCCTTTGCTATGTGCATTACTTATGACGTTATTTTCCCTGCTATGAACGTTATATTATGACGTTATTTTCCTTTGCTATGAACGTTATATATGACGTTACGTTCCTTTGCTATGAACGTTATATTATGACGTTATTTCCCTTTGCTATGTGCATTACTTATGACGTTATTTTCCCTGCTATGAACGTTATATACAACGTTATTTCCCTTTGCTATGTGCATTACTTATGACGTTATTTTCCCTGCTATGAACGTTATATACAACGTTATTTCCCTTTGCTATGTGCATTACTTATGACGTTATTTTCCTTTGCTATGAACGTTATATACAACGTTATTTCCCTTTGCTATGAACGTTATATACAACGTTATTTCCCTTTGCTATGTGCATTACTTATGACGTTATTTTCCCTGCTATGAACGTTATATATTATGGCTTAATTCTTTTGCGATGAACGTTATATTATGACGTTATTTTCCTTTGCTATGAACGTTATATATGACGTTACTTTCCTTTGCTATGAACATTATATTATGACGTTATTACAATTTGCTATGAACGTTATATATGACGTTAATTTTGGTTTGTGAACGTTGTATTGTATGACGTTACTTCCTGAAAATTATGAATGGCGTTATTTTCTTTTGCTATGAACTTTATGTATAACGTTATTTCCTTTTGCTGCGAACGTTATTTGTGTGGTTTCCCCTTGCTATTGTCGGGTCTTAGTTTCATATAGTCTTAAGATCTTTGTTTTAATTTCATTGACCTTGTTTCCTATTATTTCCTTTTTGAATATGGTTGATATTTCAATTTTTTTTTTTGAGGCTTTGAATGACCTTTGTAAGAGAATAAACAATTAAAATAAAGTATATAAAAAGTATTTATTAACAATAACGATGGTATAATGATATACTACTGTATCAAAATGAGTTTAAAATGGTGTTTGATATCACATTATGATCATGGTGTATATCTCTTATAAACCCGTACAGCCACTATATTCTTCTGTACGTTATGGAACGTCTGAAATATATGGATATCAATTATTAATGAAACGTTATTGAGTTTTGCGTACGACGTACTGAAGGAACATGTAGGGTTGGTGGTTATTGGGAGTTAAAGCCATAAAGATTATCTTTTCCACAGATATACGTGACGTAATTGAAAGAAATAATCTGTCCTAATTTCTAACCTATTTATGAGATTTTTGCCCGAAAACATGCCTTTGAGACTGCGGAGGGGGACGGCTGCCTCCTCAGCCCCACCCTCACCCCTCTGCTACAAAGACCTCGAACCTAGATGCAGTTTATGCCATTATTGGAGCAATTTCACACCCATGATTCCACAAGGTATACGACCCCCATCCCTCCCTCTTTCTGAGCCAGACTACGCCCTAGGTGAAATGAAAACGATATCAATTTTTAACACCATAAATCACTAGCGGATAACAATACATATTATTTAATATTTCATTGCATTAATTCTATAATCGGGTAATATAGAAACCCATGGCATCTGTTACAATTCAAATGAGTCATTCGCAGATATTTGATATGTAATATGTATAACTTGCATATACATGTATTTTAATTCAACTTTAGACTGTGAATATCAAAGATCCCTCGACAGCTAGAATTGTATAGGCTTGTGCCACTGTCCTTGAAAAATTGTCCCTCCTTGCACACTGCATGGCATTGTCAGTCTTCGTTGGCTCAATCAGGAGCAGAAAAGTAGGACGTAAAACTCCATTCATTTGACTTTTTTAAAAAGTTTAGTTGATGATTTACCTGTATCATTGTGTCGTCACCCTCTAGCTTTCTCTCTACATGTGTATCAGGTTCACCAGGTTTAGTCGCTTTCTGGTCCAATATTAACTTATCACCTTCCAATCGAAATGTCGCCTGTAAGAATTAAACAATTAGGATTTTAGCATTACATAACAAGAAAGACCATTCTGATTGAAACCATGGATGATAATATATATGATACTATCAAACTGTGGAAAATTGTTGTCTGCACAATGGCTGTTTTCAGTGGTCAGAATCTTTCCAAAGGTAACTCTACTGACTGGCGTTTTTTCCCCAATTACTCTTAGCTGTTTTCTTCCAATTTTACATATTGGATTCTCAACTGCCAGCCACCAAATTCCTGATGAGTGTAGCAACTTGTAGTAGCAAACATGGTCTCACAATCAATGGTAACTGTTGATACATGCATCAACAACTAACTACTTTCTTTACTGCTAGCGACTGAATGTTCCACTGTTATGTACCAAATACCCCACGAGAGTTAGTATTTGACATGGTCCCAGAATTGATCTAAATCCAGTTATGACAGTCATTCACATCCTTAAGGCAAAGACAAGAGATGAAAATATCAAAGAAAAGAGAATGTCATACCGTCACTGTTCGTCCATCCATTGTGTGATCTTCAAAAGGTTCGCCGAGTTTAAATTTCACAGATTTATTTTTGAAAGTAGAGGTTACATTGACCTCCCAATCGTCACCGTCGTTTTTTATTTCTTCATAACTTGTGATGGAATTCCCAACTTTTCTTAGAACTATGTTCACACCTGCAATGTTGTTTTAAAAATGTTCATGTTAAAGCAGTAGGTCAAATTGGTAAAGGAAGCTCAAAATTTTGGGAAACAAATTGGTATACAGTACATTTCTGTACCCTATGAATATCTGTGTTTTCTAATGCATTTTAGCATTTTCCAATGTTGGCTTAAGTGCTGTATGCAATGAGGGGAACTTCTCTTCTGATGGATTGAAACCATTAACCTTGTATTATTTAGAATGAAATTACTCCTATCATAGCATTTTCATGTGATAACAAAGGTTCACTAAAGGTGGTCATTGGCTTCCTATCTAGCGACCCCCACCCCTTTAAGCAGTTTTGCAGTTCTTGAACTTGTAACAAGAGCTTAAACAAGAGCTTAAATTTACTAACATGTATAACGACCTCAACGAATATTGAAACATTGAATGAATATTCTGACTTAATCGATTTGACTCTAAATATTGTATTACATTCACCTACTACACAGTGTTACTATACACACATATTTCTATACATTCGTCATGAATGGGGGATTAAATGACTTGAAATAAATAACAATTTTGTAATAGGTTATATACCTGCTAGCTGCCATATTCATGACAATGTTACTATGTAAATTGTTGAACCGTTGTGCACAATCAAACTCATGAAAGATTACTTTACGTTACGTTACTTCAGTTAATGACAATGCAAATTGTAGAAACGTTGTATACAATAAACCCGGTTATGAAATGAAAATGAATGAATGAATGAAATGTTAACTTACCCATTGATTTCATGAAGTCGTCCCAATTTTCATTTTTCTCCAGTTTCCAATTTCCAAGTAATTTACCCATGTTGTTCTTCGGCAAGACCTCGACCTTATTGTACTACAAATTGTTGACTCAGCGAGCAATATTGCCGACACTCTTGTTGTTATGAAAATACGTTGGCAAATGTGGTGATGTGACGTTTTGAATAACAACTGTTCACAACCAATTAAAAAATCGACGTTTTGAGAATATTATTCTTTACAAACGAGCTGCTGTGGTAAAATTGCCTCTGTTCAAAGTTCGAAGTATACGAGGGTCAGAGAAGACTGATGACTGATCGAGTATTAGATATGTTATCTATATATCATAGTTTGATAAGAGCTAATCTAAAATTGTCATGAGTTTGCAACTAAATTATAATTGTTCTAGAGAAAGACGTAACACGGTTGGGTTGATATACCACATTGCCACATCAATAGTTTCTCAAAATTATGTCATGTACACTATGACTTGTCTTGAAGGCGATTGATTGAATTTCAACAGGCAAACAAATCCCACCATCGACTGGAATATCCATAGCAGATCACCTTGGAATAAAGGAATAAAGTCGCCCAACTATTTAATTTACCAATTGTTGGAGCTTAATTTCAGCTACCGGTACTTGCATCACGTTTATTGCGTCAATCAATCCGTCTACAATCGACCAAAAAAAAACGTTTCATTGGAAATATAAAAAGTTTTTGAGACACTTCCGTTGCAGATATTGGCTGTTATACTTCTGTTTATGAATAGCAATTGACTGTTAGAGCAAATAGTTACTGTTTATATTGACTGTGGATAATGGGATAAATTCGGCTAACCATTTCTAGTTATAACTATTGTAGTAATCCCGCTGTTTAAATTAGTTAACATGTTTCTGATATATCTTTTCCTTATAACTCTATTGTCTATTTAATAAGTAAGACACACTGGTATATAACAGTTATATTATCGCGGGCGTAGGCTTAATTATTGTGGTGGGTGTCGCTTGTCTCGGGGGCAATCCTGTCCACCACCAGAGTCATCGGCCTCATATGTTTTATTGTAATTTTTCGCACCAGAATCGTAAAATAATTCTGCACGTTTGACAGTTTGTGCATTAGAGTCAGGGTATTTCTGTTTTATACGGGCATGTTCCTGTTTGTAGTGTATTTGTATCAACAGAAAAGGTCCTGCTAATTAGAGAGAAAAGTGTCTTTGCAACTACTGTCCATCATGTGTTCTTGCATGAGAAAAATATTTGGATTTTCTGCTTATGGCTGACGTGTGTATCAGAGTGTTGTTCTGTTCAACAACAGCATGTTTCGGTGATCGGACTGAAGTTATTAACTTTGGTGTGTTTGTCTCAATGGAAGATACTCAGAAACAGTAGGAAACATTGTGTTCTTGTATTAGAAAATATCAGGATTTTCTGATAATGGCCGACGTGTGAACTCCAGTGCTGTTCTGTTTAACAACAGCATGTTTTTAGCTAGACTGTAGTATATTGTATCATGAATTTGCCATGTTCTCTCTTTAGAAAGCATCATTTACTGCTTATGGCCGACGCGTGCATCAGAGCAGTGTTCTCTTTATCAACAGCATGTTTCTATAACCAGACTGTTATAGTAAGAGCTGTAGTATATTTGCGTTGCCATGGACTCTCTGATAAGATACATGTTGTGTGTCAAAGGTCAAGATAAACTTGCTGTAAATTTGTCAACTAAAAATATATTGTCGAGTTGAAGAAAAGGTAAAAAAGTTAAACGGGAGTAGAAAAAGTCATATGATATATCATTTCAAGTAGACGAGGTATATCGAGAATATTTTTCTGAAATCGGAAGCTACTGTCTTCGCATACCGAGCTTGGTGCAGTGCGTAGCGAGGATTTCATTGACGGGGGGCACCCAAGCGCCCGGTTTACCTGTTTGGGTCTTAGAGGCACTAGTCTTAAAGGGGGTGGGGGGGGACTCCTTTTTGAAAAATGTTTGGAAGTGATATTAGAATAATAGATTTTTCTTCATGGCCCGAGAGTGAAGGGAAGGGGGGGTAAATACTCTACTGATTTTGTGTAAGTTGGAATATCAGATTCAAAACAGGGCTGATAGTCTTAGAATGACGTTCATTGATACAGTTTTGTAAGAATGGATTTTATATAAACAAATTTCTGGTTTTCTAAATTTTGTAATTTGAGAGACACAAGTGGTGAATCAATGACACTATGGTTTGTCGAAACGTTGTAGGGTTGTTTTCGATAAAGGTCAATCAAATCGAAACGTCGTATGACAAGTATTATTCTTGTTAACCCACCCACCCGAACAAACTATTAAATACATTACCTTACGACTAAATCCGTTCTAAATGATGAATTGTAAAATTTTTATCGTAAATTTTTTATCAGTGAGGCAATACATCATGTTATCGAGGGGCCAGTCAGAGTTCAATATTAGACTATATAATATGACCGGACCCAGGGATTGGGTTTATTACAATAAGACAGGAAAGACTCTTGACCGAGGTCCGGTTTCTCATTCCCTCTGTCACATAATGACTCTCTTCTCAAGGTTACCAAAATGAAGCAAGACGTATCTGGTCTAAATATTTTGTCCGGCTAACCAAGAAGTAAAACACAAAAAACAAAATTGTAGATCGAAAGAATTCGTTACTCCGAATCATTGGGTTGGTGGAGGAGTACAGACCACGGGCAATCAGCGCAATAACTCAATGATGCGATATTTGAAACTAAAAGAAAACAAAGCCGGTCTAGCCCCCACCCCCCACCCCCCTCGCCCCTTTCAGACAACCCCCCCCCCCCCCTCCCAAGAATAACCCCTGTCTACGGTTCTATTATAAGATAGTAATATTTATTGCGAAATAGATTAGCGTGTCATAAACCATCAAATAAATAACTTAAATCAACGACTTAAACCTTCTAGTTCTATAAATAATATATACCACTTACAGCCGCCATTTTCTTTTAGTGACGTCTGCTCAGCCTGACATTTAGGGGGGGAAATTCCCTTTTCAAAATTACCAGCCTAGTTCTGATGCCAAAACTTCAACAGACCCACAAAATTTGCAATTGTTTTACTTTATAACCAATTGAAAAGAAAATTGCCATTTGACAAATTGTCGTGAAATAATTACTTTGTTTACTTTTCATAACTCATTTTAACCGCCACCATTGTTGTTGCACTGTTACCTTGGTGTCGCGTTATTACAAACTTTTTAAACCAGGCTTAAATTAAAAATTGAAGACGAGACTGTACGTGATTAGTTTTAGGACATGAAATGGCGTGTCCCTGGTTGATTGTAATGTATTTAAATCTAGAAGTTAACATGAAACACTTCCATAAAATGCGCGTTCATGTTTCCAAATATAGAATTTACCAGTAATGAAAATTTAAAAATAAATTTCCCACACGACACTAGTAGTTCCCATGGTAGTTCAATACCTTTTTAAAAACTTTCTGACAGAATTAACCAAGAACTTGAAACATTTTGTTAAGTAACTTTGATGTCTTTGATGAAATATTTAGGTTATAACTTAAAGGTGGTACTATCGAGAACAAGGTGGATTGTCATCGGTATGCAGATGCAGATTCGGGATGCACGAAAAGCTTCGTTGTATCTTGAGGAAGTATGACGCATTGGGCATTGAAAAACTTCTGGTGCCAAAAATCAGTGGCTCTATCATTGTATTTCTATTTTGGCAGACAAATTTCCAAAATATTTTACTGGGCAGTCATGGGCGTATGTTTGGCTGGGTGAAATGTTAAAGTTCAATATTGCCTTTTTTGACCTCCCACATGCTGAATGCTGAAAACCACACTGAACCCTCAAATCCAGCCCTCCCATATCTTATTCTGCGGACCTTAACTCAACCACATTTCTATAAGACTACTTTTAGTTTCATTTTCCCTTTTTGATAGCATAAAAGGGTAATCTTCAGACACTGCCTATCACCTACCCCTGACTTTTCGTTCAGTTAAGTAAACCTGCCACTATGATAGATCTAAAGACTAATAAAGAGTTTATAAAGAGAGGAAATCGATAAGAGAGTAAGATATATTGACACTACTAGTTTTTATTTACTTCTATAGATCACGATCATTAGCAACACTTATTGTAATCTGTGTTTGTCTCTTCAGTTTGGATTAGCATATCTTCTTGGGAATGTGTGTTTTTACACGTGCTTGGTCCGGAATATCGGTCGTTAATTGATGGGTGGCCGTCCCTACAAGTTTGATTATACAAGACATTGAAACACAACGTTTTAAGGATTCATAAAACTTTTAATGGCTGTATTTTTCCGAGATCTCATTTTCAAAAAATGGAGACTATGGAAATCAAAATTACGGATTATTTCAAAGTGCAGCCTACAAAACTTTATATGAATGACAGACCGGTAAGAAATATCTCTGAAATATGAAAAGAAGAGGGGGGACACGTTTGTCGAGTCTTTAGGCAATGTTTGTGACACTTGAAAGGATAGAGTTGTTAAATATTCCTCCATTGTCTGCAATGTCGAAGTTGTACATTGTAAGACGTAACCCGTATCAAAAAGCTAAACACATTTCGTTCTTGATACTAAGGTATACGATT
This sequence comes from Lottia gigantea, assembly GCF_000327385.1. Classification (NCBI taxonomy): domain Eukaryota; kingdom Metazoa; phylum Mollusca; class Gastropoda; family Lottiidae; genus Lottia; species Lottia gigantea. The sequence continues at coordinate 432,320 of NW_008710892.1, read as the reverse complement.
GGTCAGATGGTGAAACTGTCCCTTTAATGCTCCATATCTTTGTATTTTTCAGAAGATGTATCCAGCAGCCCCTCCGAAAACAGGTGACCCTTTAACTCAGGAATATCATTCCGAACTGACGGAAAGTTTAAAAGCATTTCAAAATAAACCATGGAAACCTCTTCCAGTTCAGAAACAGGCGGTGCCAGTTATCATCACATGTCCAGCTCCTAAAAAGGCCAAAAGGTATGTTGATCTTTGTCTTTAGTCTTTCTCTTTCATCGCCATGGGATTTTTTGATCGTATTATCCGTTTTCTGGGCTGATATAGTTACATCCATGTCTTTTTCTAAAATATAATTACTTACAAACATTCCGGTAGAAGTTTTGTCTTGTTTTAGTATAATAAAATGAAATTGTTTGTCTTTTTAGACAAATTATTATGTCGAGAAATCGACTGGTAGTTCCAGCATGGGAACCACCATCCAGACCTCGTTCTGTTCTCTCCGACAACGCACGTCCAATGAGTTCCTCCTCCCGTCCGGAAACACCACACGTCCAACCAGGAAACTTCGACACCCTTGATTCGGAGACTTTAGCTAGGCTGATTGGCCTCGAAAGACCGACTAGTGTGTACGGAGAAAGATGCGATCTTTCGGAATATCTGGATAAAATTCCCAATGACGACGATGACAGTAGCATCGGCAGTGATTGGTCACTTCTGGAAGACTGGGAGGAACCGGAAGTGCATCAGTACCAAGCTTGTTCGATGGCGGATTTCAATATGCGACCAGAGCAGTTAGATTTGATAGACATTCCCGTGGACAGAAAGGAACGAAAGTTGTATGATTTTGATGCGAACAACCGCGACGTTCCCCATCCACACGATTATAAAGATATTCTGCCAAAAGGCGCGCGATATTTGGATTTTTCTGTCGTTGCTAAGCAAGGTTTAGAATGGCGCAATTTGACAGAAATGCCTCAATCGCAGACGATTGTAAGAATGTATGATCGTTTGGTTCATCTGGAAAAACTTCAAAACGAGACAATTCAAAGGGAAGAAAAGAAAAACCGGCCAGTCAGCAGACGACAAACTTTGGTGCGCTCCCTTAGTGCTAAATCACGTGACAAACAATGCTGCAGCTCCTGTTTGCAAGTCGCCTGCGTCGGAGATTGTCCTGAAAAATCCTACGCAAAATGTTCAATGTGTAATAAAGTGCTGTGTCCTGGTTTGTGTTCTACGTCATACGACACGCACATGCGTTCAAACGTCACCACAGACGACTTGCCATCACAGCAGAATTCACCCCCGAAAACCAGGATATGTCTCTCCTGTACTAAAAAGAACACAGCAAAGTTAATCAACGCAAATAATAAGTTGTTGGGTCGGCCTAAATCAAGCAATGCGACTTTCAGTAGGGGACGTAACTCAGTCAAACCTAAAGATATTCGACCGAAATCAGCCGTAGACTATACGACGGAAACGTTTCAGCAATTTGACAATCTTGGTCTGGATTCACCCAGTCGACCCTCCACTGCTGTGTCCGTCTCCAGCAGACCCCGGAGTCGCAATGGATTACTTCCGGGTAAAACATTCTCGTCCAATAGGAAAGCGTCTATCAGTGATGCTAAATATAAAAGTGCTTGTCGGGTAAGAAATAGGTCACCGCGACCTAGATTGAACATCAGTCAGTCCATTTCTTGATGACGTATTTCTTAGATTCATTTATATATTTCTCAGTGTTTGTGTTTCTCTTGTGATGTGATGTGTTTACGCGTGCATTTCTGTAAATTAGGTCAGAGATATGTGTGATCACTCAGGATTAATTGTGACTTTATCAAACGGTCTACCGAGAAAGTTACCCTAGCGGTCTGCTTTATGGAAAAACCGAGGATTCCGGAATGAGCGCTAGCTTTACGAAACTGTCGAATATCTATCTATTGGCCTCGGCTGTCTTCGTGAGCTTCGGCTGTGAAAAGACAACATGGAGTTTAAGACTCGTTATCGTTACTTAAACGAAAGAAAGTCATGATGTAAAATGGTATAATTTTAATATTTTGATAAAAATTCTGCATGAAATTAGAATTATTAAAATTTCAAAATATATAAAAGCTAGTAACAATTAGATTTTCAATTAGTTATATGAAAATAAATGAAGCTTGTAATTTTCAAAATTATTTTTTTTAGAGATAAACACCATTTTAAACACTTAGAGATAATCAAATAAAGCCCGGTTATGCCCTCAGCCGGCATCACATACTGGGGAGAAACCTTTACTTTAACATGTAAATAATCTAAACAATTTAGGGCTCCGATGAGGAGCATTTTAGCGATATATATATGATAGATATATATATATGATATGCCCACTACTCACAGTCTGATGGAAATGCCCGGGGACAGATTTACTGTACGGTTATACCTTGTTCTCAAAATCAGGAATTATTCAGCGAAGCCAATCAGTAATGGTGTTCAAAGCTTTCAAATCCATGTGTGTCCAGAGTTATCAGAGTTTCAATGTTATTTGTCCTCTTGTAGCTACGGTGAGGAGTACACAAAATATTTAAAAGAATTTTTAATCCTTTGCATTTTTTACAGTATACACCTTTACATACATATATTTACATAGAAATACAATTTATATTCTTTGATTGAATTTTAATGTGATGACATGACATGATTGAAACAAGATGGACATGTTATATACTAGATAATCGCAATAAATCGTATAGTTGAACGACTATCGTTCAGTGTATCGGATCACCACTTTAGGAATCGTTGCAGCCCTAATGCTAGTGCTGAAATATACAGCAGTATAAAATCATTGACAGTTTGAAGAAAAAGTGCTACAATTAATCTATTAACCGATACGTCTCATATCCCTTTTATCAATATACAATATAATGTATCGAGATAAAACCAAGCACTATTATATACATTGGCAAATTAATTTTACAACAAAATCTAGATTTTCATTTACCTCGGCCCAAAAATACATTGGACTGAGGGAACTTAGCCGATCAACAGCTGAATGAGAATTGTAAAAAATATTTTCATGTTTCTATAGCAACTATTATCATCTTGGTTTTGGTGGTTCCATGCAGTTTCCGTCTGGATAACGTTCCTTAAACAATTTGACTACATCTGGATCTTTGAGTCTCACACCGTCCACTTGATTACCCAGAGTGATCCTGAAATAAACATTTAAATTATAATTACAATACAGCGATTTCAAAATTCCAAAAACTAACTTCTTGAAGACATCACAAGATAAATGCTAGCGTTGGTTTAATTTTCTAAAAGACAGATTTCAGCAAGGCACATCTAAAGAACTTAGAAAGTCTCACCAGTTGGGCTGAACATTGTGTGGTCGTCCGAATAACTCAACTTTCCGTGTTCCAGGTGACAAGCGTTCTATTATACCATAGATTTCATCTGGTTTATGACTCGTAGCTCGAACCTAAATATACAAATATACATCAAGAATTATTTTCACATGATGACTAAGTTACAAGTACAAAATAGTTATCACCACCCTTCTGGAACACCTTATGTAACTCTTTTACTAGGTTTGTCAACTCAGAATCCCTCAGAGAGTTTACATAGCTATTTATAGCTAGTTATTTTTTTATTTTTTACTTGATACACAAAGCAAAAGTCTCTTAATTCAAAACAAACAAAGAATGTAAATACCAATGTAGGATTCAACGGAAGTAGGTTAGCTTGCAGTTCCAATTGAACTAAAGAGAAGATAACACTTACCTCAGCCACCAGTATATCACAATCTAATCCTTTATTGGCCCCTTTAGGATTCCCTTTTACGCCAACCTGTAGGCAAAAAATATAAAACTATATAAGACAACTTCTTTTACCACAGACCCTCCATTTGCTGAATAGTGTTAAGACTTACAGTGTTTGAGCAAAGTTACTAGATTCTAACTGATAAGTGGCCATCCATGCTTCTGATATGAGTTCCAGTCTTGCAGACATTATCCTCATTGGGATAGCTAGATTGGAAATAGATTAAACTTATTGATATATGCCTCGTGGAATATGATAAAAGTAATAGAAAGAAGCAAGAAGCCAGAAGTAGAATATTCTACAATAGACTTACCAGACAATGTTCTTTACCATGATTTAACCAATGTCCTGTTCTACCAGTACGAATAATTCTCTGTAGCTGATTAGTTTTTACCCAAATTAATTCATCAATTCTTTTATACCTACAATAAAGAGAATCATGATTTTAGATTTAAACCTGTATTTATCATGAAATTGTTTTGAAAATCTGAGACTTTGTTCAATGGTTATTTTCCATTTTGACTTGTGTTCAGTGGTAACAAGTACTTGTTGTGAGACATATTCTTCAGAAAATTAAAGATGATAAAATATTTGGAAATATCTTACCCCCATAATTCTAAACATTCTCTTCCTAATTCCATAGCTCTATAAAAAATATAAAATAGGCCTATATAAAAATTGAAACAAACCAAATATAATTTATAATTATAACCAATATCAAAAATTGTGAAACAAGCGAATATTGTGCACTTATTTAAAAGTAGTTGAGTGAATTTTTATCCTTATGATTCTTACATTTTGAATTATTTCTATTTTTAATTCTAATGACAAAGACTCTACCTTCCAGTGACCCAAAGAAAAATAAATCCTTCATCTTGTAAGCCTGGAACATCTAGTCGTCTCATCTCATCATCACTCATAGTACCATAGGGTAACTCCATATGAATATCCCAGGGTGGGTCGGCCATTACTATAGCACATTTACCAATCGTAGTCATATCAAATATTCTTAAATCACACTGGATCCACTGAAACAAAATAACAAAATATTGGGGGTTTTTCAAGGTATATACCCTATCAGAAATAGTTACATCCCATGAATAGGGTTCATATGGTTTATGGCCAAAACAGTGGAAAGCGTGCATAATGTAATAATGTCTGAGCTATATTTTCTAGAATATTCTCAAAAAATTGTTCATCACAATTTGGCTTGTATCTTCAAAGCTATGTATTTTTAAAGTTGCCCAAGTATGCATCAAAAAGGCCTCATTGTCACGAAGTTTGGGCCAGGCAAATCTTTAAAAAAGATCCTGGTAATTCAACTTATCCTTCGGATATTTTGGATGTTTTTTTTGGATGTTTTTTGACTGTCAAGAAACATACCTGTGGTGGAAACATATAAACATCACTATCTACATCTGGTACTTTATATTTCACAATATCTTTTACTGGTTCAGGTTTTTTATCAGGGTAGTCTATTTCATAGTGCACATACTGAAAAATAGATAAATAAACATAGCATTGGTAGATTTACAACCTTCATTTCTGATCCTTATTTGACAGGTGAAATGAAGAAAATTTAGGAAAATATTACAATGTATAAGAATGATGAGCCAATGCAACAGTGATAAAGTTTTGCTTTATTAAATTTTGTGTATTACTCAGGAAGATCTGGCTTATTATGATTTGTTATTTAGGAAGTACTCACCTTACAAGACTCCATGTGAAAACAGGTATTAAGGAAAGAACAATCTCCTAATGATTCTGAAAAAAAAATTCAAACTTAAAAAATGTACAGAGCTTGACCTTTGAACTTCCATATCCATATCATTTTAAACTTTCTAAGAGACTCACCATCTGTATGTTTATGTATAATTTTTCTAAAATGTAATTTACTACAGGGTTCTGTCGTGTTGTTCATTTTACGACATTCTTCTCGTGTTCCGACTTGACAAAATTCTTTCAACTGAACCCCTAGAAAATAGAGAAATAGATTAAAATCAGAGAGAGAATAAACAAACATACAGATATATCAAAACTGAAATTTGAAAGGACAAATTACACACTGATTAAGGTGAAATTTGGCTAATAGACACCCTGGATAATTCAAATTGGTAAAAAATCCAAGAGGCATACATGAAATGAGTCCAATATGTATCCTAGATCATTCAAAATTTTAATGGACTGAGCCTTTGCGGAGAGCTGTCGAACTGAAAACAGAATGGAAACTAAAAGATCATATCGTACCTCCTCTAGATTTAAACCTCTCTACTAAATATTGTTCTTTAGCTGTTGGTTTACTCAGAATCTGGAGAATCTCCTCGTTCACTTTCTTATTTTCTTTTTCTTTAGCTGACTGGGAGGTTAATAAACTCTGAAATGAAACGTTCATATTTAAATTTCGAAAGACCCCTAGAAAATTGTAGAAATTAAGATATAAGCGTTCTTATTTGACAATCCCTAAAACTGTATTTCTTAAAATCTAGGTTTCATTTTATCTAAATTTTCAAGGTTTAGGCCTAAGGTTTTTAAAAATAAATTTTTATACCTCTAAGATATCAGCTGATTTTTTTGATTGTTTTGAATTTTTATCATCTTTCCTTTTGTCTTCTTCATCTCTGAAATACGGAAAAAAATACAAATTGTACAAAAAAAAACAAGAATTCCTTAAGAATTACTACATAAAACTGGGATGAATATTTGAAATCAGGTATGGTTTATATTTCAACAGCCCTAAAGCAGCTCCTTACCCATCTTCTCTTTTCCTCTTCCGACCTTTATCATCACTGGTTAAAGCTGATAGCTGGAAATACAAGAAAAAAATCTTTGTTATTATTGTGTAGGAAGCTGAGATTGTCAAGAAGGGCTCACTGCCAGTTCTTTATCTATGTTATATGATAAAAAATTTGAAAGTGAGGGGATTGGGGGAGGGGATTGGGGGAGAGCAAGGCTGGGCCAGCCTTAATTCTTGGCATGAAAACACCTCACCGTAAGACTTGATACCGTTCATGACATAAAGAAAAAAAAAAATGGTAACTCTTACCTTAGACAGGTCTAGACTGTTGACTATCAGATTATCATTTTTAATTATGCTGAAATTATAACAAATCAAGAAAATCACAAAAACACAAAAATATAAGAATACACCAACAAAATAAAAACTGTGATTTTTAACTCATTATTTCATTTGACATAACTTTAAGGAACAACTGGTACCAGTAAACAGGATCCTTGTGAGCTTTAGTTGTGATCAGTTTAAAATGTTTCTTTCTAGATTGTTTGTGTGCTTCTTTACATATTCAAAGACTCAAACCTGATAAGCTGTTGAGCTGCAAATTTCTCGAGTAATTCGTCCACGACAGTTTGATTGACAGCTCTCTCTAAACTCTTTGTTAAAAAATCTTTAATAACTGTAGATTCAGCTGGTATTTCTAGATTAATGTCAGTTAAAACATAGGGCAGTTTCTTTTCAATCTCTGGATCTACGACTTCTTTCTTTGGTGGTGCCAGAGATTCCAATGACGTACTTTCCGAAGTGCTGATATTCTCGGATGAACTTTTAATTGAAGGAAGACTGACACTTGAATCTATAAGCAAAATAAACAGATAAGATAAGATGAAGCGAAATACTTGATAAAAGATTGCCATTATACAAATGCGTATCATCCTTGAACTGTAGGATGCAATTGTCCCCCTTCCCTTTTTCCAGCTCCACCTCAGTTGATTCCTTCATATACAATTTCTCCCCTAGTTTTTTCTTCTTGATAAAATAATGTATAATCTGTTTGAAGTCAAAGAAAGAACTGGACTATCTATTATTACAGAACTAACTCTTAGGACATACTAGCTAATGAACCGAGTCTTTCTGATCACTGCTGTCAAAATCCGTCTTTCATTATTTGAAGCAGTTATATTCCGACGTACTGACAAAGCAAAACAATGCCGAGTTACCTGATGTAGAAACAGTTGACGAGGAGGTAGAAACCCCCAAATTCAGTTCCTTGGCCAACCCCTCTCTTTCTTTCTTTCTCTGGGCTAACTTGGCTCTTAAACTGCTCTGTTTGGTCTTCACCGCTTGGATGTCACTCCATGTATCCGACATAGTCAGATTTTATACACAAATACCTTTACTTTTAGATGAAAATAACAGTATCTTTGTGCTTTATTTATTTACTGATGGAAGCCGCCATTTTGAAGGGAGCTGTCAGTATCAAATGAAGTTTGGATTTGAGATCCGTGTCATGTATACAAGATTTCGTTAAATATATTACGATAAGCACGAAATTATATGAATTTTATATTTATTCCTTCAAAGGATCATCATTATATTATGCTATTTGTAGTCCAGAAGGCATTTTTTTTTCGACAAGACAAAATTCTCCCATTGAGAATAAACAAGAGTAGATAACTCTATTAGTCAATGTCCAGACTACGCCTGATTATCACCGTTATGCAGACGAGAATAAAGATGTCTAAGAGATTGAAGAGTGTTTTGAAAGCATCTGGAAGGTTTAGTCCGTTTGTAGATATGTACATTTCGGAACTGGAAAACGTTGGTAAGTGTATTAGATTTGATTTTGCGACATGTAGACCCAAATTGACAGTAGATTGACGGCGCACTGTCGACATCAGTCTGCTAGGCAATATGATACTGTCGTGCATGTGCGAATTGTACTCAAGAGAGAAAGACAGTATTAAAGATATATTCTTTGACAATGAGGCGGACACCCCTGTCGTAGGGTAGGTGCAGAACGGCAGGGTGTTAAATAAGGCCTACAGAAGATTGAAAAAGTACTAACAATCCGAAATTTATCCTTAGGCGTAATTAACATGGACATCATATAGACCCCACCCCATCCAACCCACAAATAGAGCTCGAGGCGTACAAATACAAATAATTTAATAAGACTAAATTTACAAATTATTGGATATGTTCAAAAGACACCATAGAATTCCAAATCAAATTTTAAAAAACTTAATTTGACTTTACACACAACACAAATATAGGATAACATGAGGTTAATTTAAATTTCATTTTGTCCAGTGTGCAATGAGGGAAATTTTGCCAAAACATCGGAATAAGCCTAGGCTACTGCCATTCAAAAATCTTGGCACCGGCACTGTCACAAAATTAATCGCTAAAAATAAGCGAAAATCATACTGTACGTTCCTCAACGCATGCAACGTCACACCGTTTTAAAATTATTTAACTTCAGTTTCAAAACAAAGTTGCAGGAGGCCTACATATCTTGGTCTTTGCTTTCGGGGTTTTCTCCTATCGGTCATCTCATAAAGCTTATTGCATCTGTAGTGGCTGGAATAAAAAAACATATCAATTTATCCTAAAGTTGAATTTACTTTATGATACATAATGACCGAAAATTGCTTTAATACCGATATCTATTTTGCTCTTGCTCTTCCACGGTCTCATTAAAAATTGCCAAAGAAAAAAATCAATCTCAGATACGAGGCAAACATTACCCTCTAGTCAATAAAAATGTCTTACTTCATGCTCTCCTTTGGTAACCTCGTAAGTTTTGGTCGATTCCCGTCTCCTGATCAGTGACTTGAGGTTGTTCCATACAGGAATAGTTAGATTTGGGTTCAGCTTCTTTTTCTGTCCACCTGAAACATACAAGTTAATAAAATTGAGGTTTTCAAACATAAAGTTAAGGTATAAGACAAGGAAAAAGTCCATGTTTGAAAAAGCACATCAAGAATCACGTCAATACAGATTTAACAAACAAAACACTACAACAGGCAAACGTACGCAGGCAAATACAAACATCACAATGAGTGTCATTTCTATGGTGTTTGGCGGGCAAAAGTGGCAAATATGATGCTGTTCGGCTTTAGCTTCCTCATTTAAAGATTTCTTATTAATTTATACAAGAAAAGCATGTGATACTCAATTGACAATTCTGTCTCCCCTACTAGACCCCACCCAATTATCCATGGGAACTCCTACAGCCAATCAACAGAACAATCAAAAGAGAAGGGATACAGTATCCTACCTGATACATGGCTGGTGATAACAGCTATTATAATACCGACAATAACAGCTAAACTACTATACCACATATACGATATACGGTATACCTCTAACCCAGTATATCTGTAATATAGAAATATATACTTAAAGATACATTGTTGTACAATATGTACAGTATGTGTTATATGACGTATGACGCTGTATGACGTTGACGTTGATGTGGCCTACAATCTTAATTGACTATTAAAAGATTTCTAAATAGCTGTTAGAAAGGTTTATCAACTGGTAAAGCAGATA